>NC_053024.1:325583888-325767156 GCF_003073215.2 Triticum urartu
CACTAAGGATAATTCTGACCGCTGTCTAGTGATCTACTCCTAGATCACTATTGTACTCCCTCGCCAAATCAATGCAGGGTATACAATAGATCTGGTACACAGCATGACATACTTTATAGAACCTATGGCCAAGGCATAGGGAATGACTTTCATTCTCTTTCTATCTTCTGCCGTGGTCGGGCTTTGAGTCTTACTCAACTTCACACCTTGTAATACAGGCAAGAACTCTTTCTTTGACTGCTCCATTTTGAACTACTTCAAAATCTTGTCAAGGTATGTACTCATTGAAAAAACTTATCAAGCGTCTTGATCTATCTCTATAGATCTTGAAGCTCAATATGTAAGCAGCTTTACCGAAGTCTTTCTTTGAAAAACTCCTTTCAAACACTCCTTTATGCTTTACAGAATAATTCTACATTATTTCCGATCAACAATATGTCATTCACATATACTTATCAGAAATGCTGTAGTGCTCCCACTCACTTTCTTGTAAATACAGGCTTCACTGCAAGTCTGTATAAAACTATATGCTTTGATCAACTTATCAAAACGTATATTCCAACTCCGAGATTCTTGCACCAGTCCATAGATGGATCGCTGGAGCTTGCATATTTTGTTAGCACCTTTAGGATTGACAAAACCTTCTGGTTGTATCATATACAACTCTTCTTTAATAAATCTATTAAGGAATGCAGTTTTGTTTATCCATTTGCCAGATTTCATAAAATGCGGCAATTGCTAACATGATTCGGACAGACTTAAGCATAGATACGAGTGAGAAACTCTCATCGTAATCAACACCTTGAACTTGTCGAAAACCTTTTGCGACAATTCTAGCTTTGTAGATAGTAACAGTACTATCAGCGTCCGCCTTCCTCTTGAAGATCCATTTATTCTCAATTGCTTGCCGATCATCGGGCAAGTCAACCAAACTCCATACTTTGTTCTCATACATGGATCCCATCTCAGATTTCATGGCCTCAAACCATTTCGCGGAATCTGGGCTCATCATCGCTTCCTCATAGTTCGCAAGTTCGTCATGGTCTAGTAACATGACTTCCAGAACAGGATTACCGTACCACGCTGGTGCGGATCTCACTCTGGTTTACCTACGAGATTCGGTAGTAACTTGATCTGAAGTTACATGATCATCATCATTAGCTTCCTCACTAATTGGTGTAGTAGTCACAAGAACAGATTTTTGTGATGAACTACTTTCCAATAAGGGAGAAGGTACAATTACCTTATCAAGTTTTCTACTTTCCTCCCACTCACTTCTTTCGAGAGAAACTCCTTCTCTAGAAAGTATCCATTCTCAGCAACGAATGTCTTGCCTTTGGATCTGTGATAGAAGGTGTACCCAACTGTTTCCTTTGGGTATCCTATGAAGACACACTTCTCCGATTTGGGTTTGAGCTTATTAGGTTGAAACTTTTTCACATAAGCATTGCAACCTCAAACTTTTAAGAAACGACAGCTTAGGTTTCTTGCCAAACCATAGTTCACACGGTGTCGTCTCAACGGATTTAGATGGTGCCCTATTTAACGTGAATGCAGCTGTCTCTAATGCATAACCCCAAAACGATAGTGGTAGATCGGTAAGGGACATCATAGATCGCACTATATCTAATAAAGTACGGTTATGACGTTTGGACACACCATTATGTTGTGGTGTTCCAGGTGGCATGAATTTGTGAAACTATTCCACATTGTTTTAATTGAAGACCAAACTCGTAACTCAAATATTTGTCTCTGCGATCAGATCGTAGAAACTTTATTTTCTTGTCACGATGATTTTCCACTTCACCCTGAAATTCTTTGAACTTTTCAAATGTTTCAGACTTATGTTTCATCAAGTAGATATACTCATATCTGCTCAAATTATATGTGAAGAACAGAAAATAATGATACCTGTCACGAGCCTCAATATTCATCGGACCACATACATCAGTATGTATGATTTCCAACAAATCTATTGCTCGCTCCATTGTTCCGAAGAACGGAGTCTTAGTCATCTTGCCCATGAGGCATGGTTCGCAAGCATCAACTGATTCATAATCAAGTGATTCCAAAAGCCCATCAGCATGGAGTTTCTTCATGCGCTTTACACCAATATGACCTAAACGGCAGTGCCACAAATAAGTTGCACTATCATTATTAACTTTGCATCTTTTGGTTTCAATATTATTATTTATGTGTATCACTACGATCGAGATCCAACGAACTATTTTCATTGGGTGTGTAACCATATAAGGTTTTATTCATGTAAACAGAACAACAATTTATTCTCTTACTTAAATGAATAACCGTATTACAATAAACATGATCAAATCATATTCATGCTCAACGCAAACACCGAATAACACTTATTTAGGTTCAACACTAATCCCAAAATTATAGGGAGTGTGCGATGATGATCATATCAATCTTGGAACCACTTCCAACACACATCGTCACTTCACCCTTAACTAGTCTCTGTTTATTCTGCAACTCCCGTTTTGAGTTACTAACCTTAGCAACTGAACTAGTATCAAATACTGAGGGGTTGCTATAAACACTAGTAAAGTACACATCAATAACATGTATATCAAATATACTTTTGTTCACTTTGCCATCCTTCTTATCCGCCAAATACTTGGGGTAGTTCCTCTTCCAGTGACCAATCCCTTTGCAGTAGAAGCACTTTGTCTCAGGCTTAGGACCAGACTTGGGTTTCTTCACTTGAGCAGCAACTTGCTTGCCGTTCTTCTTGAAGTTCCCCTTCTTCCCTTTGCCTTTTCTTGAAACTAGTGGTCTTGTCAACCATCAACACTTGATGTTTTTCTTGATTTCTACCTTCGTTGATTTCAGTATCACGAAGAGTTTGGGAGTTGTTTTCGTTATCCCTTGCATATTATAGTTCATCACGAAGTTCTACTAACTTGGTGATGGTGACTAGAGAATTCTGTCAATCACTATCTTATCTGGAAGATTAACTCCCACTTGATTCAAGCGATTGTAGTACCCAGACAATATGAGCACATGCTCACTAGTTGAGCGATTCTCCTCCATCTTTTAGCTATAGAACTTGTTGGAGACTTCATATCTCTCAACTCGGGTATTTGCTTGAAATATTAACTTCAACTCCTGGAACATCTCATATGCTCCATGACGTTCAAAACGTCGTCGAAGTCCCGATTCTAAGCCATTGAGCATGGTGCACTTAAACTATCAAGTAGTCATCATATTGAGCTAGCCAAACGTTCATAACGTCTGCATCTGCTCCTGCAATAGGTCTGTCACCTAGCGGTGCATCAAGGACATAATTCTTCTGTGCAGCAATGAGGATAAACCTCAGATCACGGATCCAATCCGCATCATTGCTACTAACATTTTTCAACACAATTTTCTCTAGGAACATATCAAAATAAACATATGAAAGCAACAACGCGAGCTATTGATCTACAACATAGATATGCTAATACTACCAGGACTAAGTTCATGACAAATTAAAGTTCAATTAATCATATTACTTAAGAACTCCCACTTAGATAGACATCCCTCTAATCCTCTAAGTGATCACGTGATCCAAATCAACTAAACCATAACCGATCATCACGTGAGATGGAGTAGTTTTCAATGGTGAACATCATTATGTTGATCATATCTACTATATGATTCACGCTCGACCTTTCGGTCTCCGTGTTCCGAGGCCATATCTGCATATGCTAGGCTCGTCAAGTTTAACCTGAGTATTCTGCGTGTGCAAAACTGGCTTGCACCCGTTGTAGATGGACGTAGAGCTTATCACACCCGATCATCACGTGGTGTCTGGGCACGACGAACTTTGGCAACGGTGCATACTCAGGGAGAACACTTCTTGATAATTTAGTGAGAGATCATCTTATAATGCTACCGTCAATCAAAGCAAGATAAGATGCATAAAAGATAAACATCACATGCAATCAATATAAGTGATATGATATGGCCATCATCATCTTGTGCTTGTGATCTCCATCTCCGAAGCACCGTCATGATCACCATCGTCACCGGCGCGACACCTTGATCTCCATCGTAGCATCGTTGTCGTCTCGCCAATCTTATGCTTCCACGACTATCGCTACCGCTTAGTGATAAAGTAAAGCATTACATCGCGATTGCATTGCATACAATAAAGCGACAACCATATGGCTCCTGCCAGTTGCCGATAACCCGGTTAGAAAACATGATCATCTTATACAACAAAATCAGCATCATGCCTTGACCATATCACATCACAACATGCCCTGCAAAAACAAGTTAGACGTCCTCTACTTTGTTGTTGCAAGTTTTACGTGGCTGCTACGGGCTTAAGCAAGAACCAATCTCACCTACGCATTAAAACCACAACGATAGTTTGTCAAATAGACTCCGTTTTAACCTTCACAAGGACCGGGCGTAGCCACACTTGGTTCAACTAAAGTTGGAGAGACAGTCGCCCGTAAGCCACCTATGTGCAAAGCATGTCAGGGGAACCGGTCTCGCGTAAGAGTACGCGTAATGTTGGTCGGGTCGTCTCGTCCAACAATACCGCCGAACCAAAGTATGACATGCTGGTAGGCAGTATGACTTATATCGCCCACAACTCACTTGTGTTCTACTCGTGCAAATAACATCAAACCATAAAACCTAGGCTCTGATACCACTGTTGGGGAACGTAGTAATTTCAAAAAAATTCCTACGCACACGCAAGATCATGGTGATGCACAGCAACGAGAGGGGAGAGTGTTGTCTACGTACCCACGCAGACCGACTGCGGAAGCGATCACACAACGTAGAGGAAGTAGTCGTACGTCTTCCCGATCCGACCGATCCAAGCACCGTTACTCCGGCACCTCTGAGTTCTTAGCACACGTACAGCTCGATGACGATCCCCGGGCTCCGATCCAGCAAAGCGTCGGGGAAGAGTTTCGTCAGCACGACGGCGTGGTGACGATCTTGATGTTCTACCGACGCAGGGCTTCGCCTAAGCACTACAACGATATGATCAAGGTGGAATATGGTGGCAGGGGGCACCGCACACGGCTAAGGAACGATCTCAAGGATCAACTTGTGTGTCTAGAGGTGCCCCCTGCCTTCGTATATAAAGGAGCCAAGGGGGAGGGGGCCGCCGGCCAGGAGGAGGGCGCAGGAGGAGTCCTACTCCTACCGGGAGTAGGACTCCCCCCCCCAATCCTAGTTGGACTAGGAATCCCCGAGGGGGAAAGAGGGAGAGGGGGGCCGGCCACCTTGGGCTGCCCCTTTCTCCTTTCCACTAAAGCCCATTAAGGCCCATATGGCTCCCGGGGGGTTCCGGTAACCTCCCGGTACTCCGGTAAAATCCCGATTTCACCCGGAACACTTCCGATATCCAAATATAGGCTTCCAATATATCAATCTTTACGTCTCGACCATTTCGAGACTCCTTGTCATGTCCGTGATCACATCTGGGACTCCGAACTAACTTCGGTACATCAAAATGCATAAACTCATAATAACTGTCATCGTAACGTTAAGCGTGCGGACCCTACGGTTCGAGAATAATGCAGACATGACTGAGACACATCTCCGGTCAATAACCAATAGCGGGACCTGGATGCCCATATTGGTTCCTACATATTCCACGAAGATCTTTATCGGTCAGACCGCATAACAACATACGTTGTTCCCTTTGTCATCGATATGTTACTTGCCCGAGATTCGATCGTCGGTATCCAATACCTAGTTCAATCTCGTTACCGGCAAGTCTCTTTACTCGTTCTGTAATACATCATCCCGCAACTAACTCATTAGTTGCAATGCTTGCAAGGCTTATGTGATGTGCATTACCGAGAGGGCCCAGAGATACCTCTCCGACAATCGGAGTGACAAATCCTAATCTCGAAATACGCCAACCCAACATTTACCTTTGGAGACACCTGTAGAGCTCCTTTATAATCACCCAGTTACGTTGTGACGTTTGGTAGCACACAAAGTGTTCCTCCGGTAAACGGGAGTTGCATAATCTCATAGTCATAGGAACATGTATAAGTCATGAAGAAAGCAATAGCAACATACTAAACGATCGGGTGCTAAGCTAATGGAATGGGTCATGTCAATCAGATCATTCAACTAATGATGTGACCTCGTTAATCAAATAACAACTCTTTGTTCATGGTTAGGAAACATAACCATCTTTGATTAACGAGCTAGTCAAGTAGAGGCATACTAGTGACACTCTGTTTGTCTATGTATTCACACATGTATTATGTTTCCGGTTAATACAATTCTAGCATGAATAATAAACATTTATCATGATATAAGGAAATAAATAATAACTTTATTATTGCCTCTAGGGCATATTTCCTTCAATGCTATCCAGTTTAGATGGACATCATATATGTGAAATTATGTCATGCTATCTGTTTTAGTTAAAAAATATACATGTCAACTATTTAATGCGCTCTTTTTCCACACTATCTATTGCATCTGTCTCTCATACAATGTCTGTACATTCAACTATGTTTCCTGTTTATCAGCCAGTTGAATTGGAGCGGGTGATGGCAGTATCTAGCTGACTAAAAACATGGTCTTCAAATAAAATAGTGCTACCTCTTGGTGGAGATAGCACCCCGTTGTACATGCACGAGAACCATCCCTACCACACATAACCTAGACTCGCGCAGATTTTAACCCTACTGCGATGGACAGAGAATCACCTTCACGCAATCTAACCCCAACCCCAGAAGATAGTAACCCAGTTCCTATTGACACGGCACCATCTCCACCATAGAGCTCCCAAACAAGAGCAGTTAGTAAGGCAGCTCCAGTGCCCAAAGCGCCAGTACTACCATGGCAAACCCCAACTCCACCAGTTAGTACACCTATTCCTGTGGAGGAAGCACAACCAGCCATTCATAGTTTAGCATCTATCGCATTTGATGTTGTTAAATCCTATGTGCGTATCTTCCCATCATGGAAATATTGTACTGAAGATGAAGGAAAATGCCAGTTGCAGGTGTTTGTCCAGGAGTTATGTGTAAGTAATGTTATTCATGGCAATTACTTTGCTTTATCCCTTACATTCTACCTCCATGATGGTTATAATACATCAAATTTTCCCATTTTTCTCTATAGAGAAGCACAGATTTGGAAACTCAGGATGAGATAACATGTGCTAATACCTCTGCTATCTTCAAGAATGCTTCATGGCAGTATCGGAATTACCTGAAGAAAACGTACTTCACTAGCAAAGAAACTCATCAAATTCCCTTACGTTCTCCTAAGACACATTTACTAGACGATGACTAGGAAAGCCTTGTTCTTTACTGGTCCTGAACCAAGAATGTGGTAAGGTCTATGAGCTCATTTTATTTTAAGTACTATATGCCTGTGTCTTACTATACTCTGTTCATGTAGAACAAGTGCTTAAACCTTAAGAACAACTGTTCTCATTTAAGATTCCATTGCTATCGTGCATACTGCTTTGCTCTTGTATCACTGTATTTACTCATACAAACTTTTTTTTAAATTGAACGATCCAATGGAAACTCTAATGGCACAACAGGTATGTTTATGCATGTTTCTTTAACAGGTATGCTCTTCTAAATAGCTTTGTTGATTTCAATTTGAATTGTGTATACAATTGACTTCTCATATCATGCACATTACTAGCATCATAACAGGGCCAATAGTGTTGTTGTACATGTAGACCCGTGGTACCCATCTGAAATCTTGTTGTGCCGTGTAGTTTCCCACACTTTTTATTCTTTCAGTGCTGCTTTCTCTTGAACTAATATGATTTGAACCGTGTCTCTATTTTGATTGGCAAGACAATGCAGTGACCATAGGACACTACTATTACTCCACTCATCGACTGTTATCCAGCATGCATCTAGAGTAGTAAGTTAATGAAAACAGAGTAATGTCTTAAGCAAGATGACATGATGCAGAGGGATAAAATCATGCAATATGATGAAAACCCCATCTTGTTATCCTCGATGGCAACAATACAATACGTGCCTTGCGGCCCCAACTGTCACTGGGAAAGGACACCGCAAGATTGAACCCAAACCTAAGAACTTCTCCCATTGCAAGAAAGATCAATCTAGTAGGCCAAACCAAACTGATAATTCGAAGAGAATTGCAAAGATAACCAATCATACATAAAGGAATTCAGAGAAGATTCAAATATTATTCTTAGATAGACTTGATCATAAACCCACAATTCATCGGTCTCAACAAACACACCGCAAAAAGAAGATTACATTGAATAGTTCTCCACAAGAGAGGGGGAGAACATTGTATTGAGATTCAAAAAGAGAGAAGAAGCCATCTAGCTAATAACTATGGACCCGTAGGTCTGAGGTAAACTAATCACACTTCATTGGAGAGGCTATGGTGTTGATGTAGAAGCCCCTCGTGATCAATGCCCCCTCCGGCGGAGCTTCGGAACAGGCCCCAAGATGGGATCTCGTGGACACAGAAAGTTGCGGCGGTGGAATTAGGGTTTTGGCTCCGTATCTGATCGTTTGGAAGTACGTAGGTATATATAGGAGGAAGGAGTACGTCGGTGGAGCAACAGGGGGCCACGAGGGTGGAGGGCGCGCCCCCCTACCTCGTGGCCTCCTCTCTTGTGTCTTGACGTAGGGTCCAAGTCTCCCGGGTCTTGTTTGTTGAGAAAATCACGTTCGCGAAGGTTTAATTCCGTTTGGACTCCGTTTGATATTCCTTTTCTTCGAAACCCTAAAACAGGCAAAAAACAGCAATTCTGGGCTCGGCCTCCGGTTAATAGGTTAGTCCCAAAAATAATATAAAAGTGGATAATAAAGCCCAATAATGTCCAAAACAGTAGATAATATAGCATGGAGCAATCAAAAATTATAGATACGTTGGAGACGTATCAAGCATCCCCAAGCTTAATTCCTGCTCGTCCTCGAGTAGGTAAATGATAAAAACAGAATTTTTGGTGCGGAGTGCTACTTGGCATAATTTTTAATGTAATTCTTCTTAATTGTGGTATGAATATTCAGATCCGAAAGATTCAAGACAAAAGTTCAATATTGACATAAAAATAATAATACTTCAAGCATACTAACAAAGCAATTATGTCTTCTCAAAATAACATGGCCAAAGAAAGTTATCCCTACAAAATCATATAGTGTGGCTATGCTCCATCTTCACCACAGAAAATATTTAAATCATGCACAACCCTGATGACACGCCAAGCAATTGTTTCATACTTTTGACATTCTCATAACTTTTTCAATTTTCACGCAATACATGAGTGTGAGCCATGGACATAGCACTATAGGTGGAATAGAACGGTGGTTGTGGAGAAAACAAAAAAGGGGAAGATAGTCTCACATCAACTAGGCATATCAACAGGCTATGGAGATTTCCATCAATAGATATCAATGTGAGTGAGTAGGGATTGCCATGCAACGGATGCACTAGAGCTATAAGTAAATGAAAGCTCAAAAAGAAACTAAGTGGGTGTGCATCGAACTTGCTTGCTCATGAAGACCTAGGGCAATTTGAGGAAGCCCGTCATTGGAATATACAAGCCAAGTTCTATAATGAAAAATTCCCACTAGTATATGAAAGTGATAACATGAGAGACTCTCTACTATGAATATCATGGTGCTACTTTGAAGCACAAGTGTGGTAAAAGGATAGTAACATTGTCCCTTCTCTCTTTTTCTCTCATTTTTTTATTTGGGCCTTTTCTCTTTTTTATGGCCTCTTTTCTTTCTCTTTTTTTTGTCCAAAGTCTCATCCCGACTTGTGGGGGAGTCATAGTCTCCATCATCCTTTCCTCACTGGGACAATGCTCTAATAATGATGATCATCACACTTATTTTTCTTACAACTCAAGAATTACAACTCGATACTTAGAACAAAATATGACTCTATATGAATGCCTCCGGCAGTGTACCGGGATGCAATGACTCATGAATGACATGTATGAAAGAATTATGAATGGTGGCTTTGCCACAAATACGATGTCAACTACATGATCATGCTAAGCAATATGACAATGATGGAGTGTGTCATAATAAACGGAATGGTGGAAAGTTGCATGGCAATATATCTCGGAATGGCTATGGAAATGCCATAATAGTTAGGTATGGTGGCTATTTTGAGGAAGGTATATGGTGCGTGTATGATACCGGTGAAAGGTGCGTGGTATTAGAGAGGCTAGCAAAGGTGGAAGGGTGAGAGTGCGTATAATCCATGGACTCAACATTAGTCATAAAGAACTCATATACTTATTGCAAAAATCTACAAGTTATCAAAGCAAAGTATTACGCGCATGCTCCTAGGGGGATAGATTGGTAGGAAAAGACCATCGCTCGTCCCCGACTGCCACTCATAAAGAAGACAATCAAAAAATAAATCATGATCTGACTTCATCACATAACGGTTCACCATACGTGCATGCTACGGGAATCACAAACTTTAACACAAGTATTTCTCAAATTTACAACTACTCAACTAGCACAACATTAATATTACCATCTTCATATCTCAAAACAATTATCAAGTATCAAACTTCGCATAACATTCAACACACTCATAAGAAATTTTTACTACTCTTGAATACCAAGCATATTAGGATTATTTAAGAAAATTACCATGCTATTTAAGACTCTCAAAATAATTTAAGTGAAACATGAGAGATCAATAGTTTCTATAAAACAAATCCACCACCGTGCTCTAAAAGATATAAGTGAAGCACTAGAGCAAAACTACATAACTCAAAAGATATAAGCGAAGCACATAGAGTATTCTAACAAATTCCAAATCATGTATGGCTCTCTCAAAAGGTGTGTACAAAAAGGATGATTGTGGTAAACTAAAAAGTAAAGACTCAAATCATACAAGACGCTCCAAGCAAAACACATATCATGTGGCGAATAAAAATATAGCTCCAAGTAAAGTTACCGATAGAAGTAGATGAAAGAGGGGATGCCTTCCGGGGCATCCCCAAGCTTTGGCTTTTAGGTGTCCTTATATTATCTTGGGGGTGCCATGGGCATCCCCGAGCTTAGGCTCTTGCCACTCCTTGTTCCATAATCCATCAAATCTTTACCCAAAACTTGAAAACTTCACAACATAAAACTTAAAATAGAAAATCTCGTTAGCTCCGTTAGCGAAAGAAAATAACAAACCACTTCAAGGTACTGTAATGAACTCATTATTTATTTATATTGGTGTTATACCTACTGTATTCCAACTTCTCTATGGTTTATAAACTATTTTACTAGCCATAGATTCACCAAAATAAGCAAAAACACACGAAAAACAGAATCTGTCAAAAACAGAACAGTCTGTAGTAATCTGTAGCTAGCGCAAGATCTGGAACCCCAAAAATTCTAAAATAAATTTCTGGACGTGAGGAATTTATCTATTAATCATATGCAAAAAGAATTAACTAAATATCACTTCCAAATAAAAATGACAGCAGTTCTCGTGAGCGCTAAAGTTTCTATTTTTACAGCAAGCTCAACAAGACTTTCCCCAAGTCTTCCCAACGGTTCTACTTGGCACAAACACTAATTAAACACAAAAAACACAACAAAAACAGAGGCTAAATAATTTATTTATTACTAAGTAGGAGCAAGAAGCAAGGAATAAAAATAAAATTGGGTTGCCTCCCAACAAGTGCTATCATTTAACGCCCCTAGCTAGGCATAACAAGCAAGAATAGATCTAGGTATTGCCATCTTTGGGAGGCAATCCATAAGTGGCTCTCATAATAGATTCATAAGGTAATTTAATTTTATTTCTAGGAAAGTGTTCCATGCCTTTCCTTAACGGAAATTGGAATCTAATATTTTCTTCCTTCATATCAATAATTGCACCAATCATTCTAAGGAAAGGTCTACCAACAATAATAGGACATGAAGGATTGCAATCTATGCCAAGAACAATAAAATCTACGGGCACATAATTTGTATTTGAAACAATAAGAACATCATTAATTCTCCCCATAGGTTTCTTAATAGTGGAATCCGCACGGTGCAAGTTTAGAGAGCAATCATCAAAATCACGGAAACCTAACAAATCACACAAAGTCTTTGGAATCGTGGAAACACTAGCACCCAAATCACATAAAGCATAGCATTCATGATCTTTAATTTTAATTTTAATAGTTGGTTCCCACTCATCATAAAGTTTTCTAGGGATAGAAACTTCCAGTTCAAGTTTTTCTTCATAAGATTGCATCAAGGCATCAACGATATGTTTAGTAAACGCTTTATTTTGACTATAAGCATGAGGAGAATTTAGCAAGGATTGCAACAAGGAAATACAATAAATCAAAGAGCAATTTTCATAGTTAAATTCCTTGAAATCCATAATAGTGGGTTTAGCAACATCTAGGGTTTTAATTTCTTCAATCCCACTTTTATCAAATTTAGCATCAAGATCAAAAGATTCAGAATTCTTGGAATGCCTTCTAGGCAAAGGTGGATCATATTCAGTCCCATCATTATCAAGATTCATATTGCAAAACAAAGATTTAATGGGGGACACATCAATAACTTTTAGATCTTCATCATTATTTTCATAGGAACTAGAATAACACAATTTTATAAAGGCATCTTTCTTAGCACGCATCCTAGCGGTTATTTCTTTGCACTCATCAATGGAAATTCTCATGGCTTTGAGAGGCTCATTGATATCATGCTTAGGTGGAATAGATCTAAGTTTCAAAGAATCAACATCAAGAGAAATTCTATCAACGTTCCTAGCCAAATCATCAATCTTAAGCAATTTTTCTTCAATCATAGCATTAAAATTCTCTTGCGAAGTAATAAATTCTTTAATATTAGAATCAAAATCAGAGGGCATCTTATTATAATTTCCATAAGAATTGTTGTAGGAATTACCATAATTATTAGAGGAATTGCTAGGATAAGACCTAGGATTGAAATTTCCTCTATACGCATTGTTACCAAAATTGTTCCTCCCAACAAAATTCACATCCATAGATTCATTATTATTCTGAATCAAAGTAGACAATGGCATATCATTAGGATCAGAAGAAAACCAAGCTTTAGCACGATCTCTAAGAGAAAAAGGAAATAGCTTCAATTTAACAATATCATTATCCACATCTTTCTTCTTTTGCATATCACACAAATCAACGAAGCTATTTAGATGGGTAGCGGCATCTTCACTAGGAAGGCCGGTAAACGGATCTTTCATGACAAGATTCAGCAAAGCAGTATTAATTTCACAAGATTCAGCATCGGTAAGAGGAGAAATTGTCATTGTTGTTGGTATTGGTGAAGTCACATAATTCAGTATTATCTTGAGCCATCGTGACAAGCAAGCAAACTAACACACAAGCAAACAAAAAGCAAGCGGGCGAAAAGAGGCAAATAGAGAAAGAGAGGGAGGATAGAGAGAGAGGGCGAATAAAACGGCAAGGGTGAAGTGGGGGAGAGGAAAACGAGAGGCAAATGGCAAATAATGTAATGCGGGAGATAAGGGTATGTGATGGGTACTTGGTATGTTGACTTTTGCGTAGACCTCCCCGGCAACGGCGCCAGAAATCCTTCTTGCTACCTCTTGAGCACTGTGTTGGTTTTCCCTGAATAGGAAGGGATGATGCAGCAAAGTAGCATAAGTATTTCCCTCAGTTTTTGAGAACCAAGGTATCAATCCAGTAGGAGGCTACGCGCGAGTCCCTCGTACCTGCACAAAACAAATAAATCCTCGCAACCAACGCGAATAGGGGTTGTCAATCCCTACACGACCACTTACGAGAGTGAGATCTGATAGATATGATAAGATAATATTTTTGGTATTTTTGTGATAAAGATGCAAAGTAAAATAAAGGCAAAGTAAAAAAAGCAAAGGAAATAGCTAAGTAATAGGAGATCAATATGATAAAGATAGACCCGGGGGCCATACGTTTCACTAGTGGCTTCTCTCGAGAGCATAAGTATTCTACGGTGGGTGAACAAATTATTGTTGAGCAATTGACAGATTTGAGCATAGTTATGAGAATATCTAGGTATGATCATGTATATAGGCATCACGTCCGAGACAAGTAGACCGACTCCTGCCTGCATCTACTACTATTACTCCACTCATTGACCGCTATCCAACATGCATCTAGAGTATTAAGTTAATGAAAACAGAGTAACGCCTTAAGGAAGATGACATGATGTAGAGGGATAAACTCATGCAATATGATGAAAACCCCATATTGTTATCCTCGATGGCAACAATACAATACGTGCCTTGCTGCCCCTACTATCACTGGGAAAGGACACCGCAAGATTGAACCCAAAGTTAAGCACTTCTCCCATTGCAAGAAAGATCAATCTAGTAGGCCAAACCAAACTGATAATTTGAAGAGACTTGCAAAGATAATCAATCATACATAAAAGAATTCAGAGAAGATTCAAATATTATTCTTAGATAGACTTTATCATAAACCCACAATTCATCGGTCTCAACAAACACACCGCAAAAGGAAGATTACATCGAATAGTTCTCCACAAGAGAGGGGGAGAACATTGTATTGAGATCGAAAAAGAGAGAAGAAGCCATCTAGCTAATAACTATGGACCCGTAGGTCTGAGGTAAACTACTCACACTTCATCGGAGACGCTATGGTGTTGATGTAGAAGCCCTCCGTGATCGATGCCCCCTCCGGTGGAGCTCCAGAATAGGCCCCAAGATGGGATCTCGTGGATACAGAAAGTTGCGGCGGTGGAATTAGGGTTTTGGCTCCGTGTTTGATCGTTTGGGGGTACGTAGGTATATATAGGAGGAAGGAGTACGTCAGTGGAGCAACAGGGGGCCCACGAGGGTGGAGGGCGCGCCTGGGGGGGTAGGCGTGCCCCCCTACCTCGTGGCATCCTCTCTTGTGTCTTGACGTAGGGTCCAAGTCTCCCTGGTCTTGTTTGTTGAGAAAATCACGTTCCTGAAGGTTTCATTCCATTTGGACTCCTTTGATATTCCTTTTCTTCAAAACCCTAAAACAGGCAAAAAATAGCAATTCTGGGTTGGGCCTCCGGTTAATAGGTTAGTCCCAAAAATAATATAAAAGTGGATAATAAAGCCCAATAATATCCAAAACTGTAGATAATAGAGCATGGAGCAATCAAAAATTATAGATACGTTGGAGACGTATCAGCAGTCTTCTTCAACAGTCCTCTTCCTTGGGGGACCTTCACCCGAAGATGATGGAAAGCGAGACGCCTCCACCGGTCTCCTCGCCCAATATGGCAGACGACTTCGAGGTATCGTCGCGGAGGGTCTCCCTCGATCAACAAGTGGTGCAAGGGATGAAGACACCATTCGAAGGTGATACTTCGGAGGCCCAGGGTCCGGGGGCCAATAATGGAGGTCCCGAGCAGTCCGGTCTACAGCCGGATACGAATAAACGGATTCATTCAAAGGGAGGCCGTACTCCTTCAGCAGCTTCCGGGGACCCAGAGGCGCTGCATACACTGACGAACGTGTTGCGGCAGGCATCCGTCTCAGAGGAACATCGTACCTTGATGGGCACCGTGGTTGAAAAGGCCCTGTCCACGAAAAGTGGATTGAATCGTGAGCCTGCTAAGAGGCTTCGAGTTTCGTACTATAATATGTTCGATTGTGTTTACTCACAAAATACATATGTGTATAGATAGTAGCCCCTAAGATTCTCATTGGCTTCCCGAGGGAGGCGATCAGAGGATCAAAAGATATGCCCAGGAAATAAACTGATCAATTGGAACACAGGCTGTGACCTCTCCGGTAACTGCCCGGACTACAGAAATTGCGGATTTGCCACATAAGATTGATGAGGTAGATAAGGATATCACCCTTATCAATAGGCGACTTGACGAGGCGCAATGTATGATTTTTGGGGCAGCCATATTATGCACGTGTTTACAGTATAAGCATGATGCGAAGAATTGTGCTATAATGTCACAGCCTTACATTCAGCCTTGTTGTGGTCTAGTCTTGGTTGTTGCATCATGTTTAAATTTTCTTAAACCTGAAATGGGGATGTCCAAACCCTAGCACCAAATGAGATGCAACTAGGATCAAAATAAAGATATTTTCAATGAACCCAAAATGCCCTTCATAAATGCCCATCATTTTTGAATTGGTCTAGAACCTCTTCCAAAAAAATGATGCACATATTTCTAGGCCATTCTGGATTTTTGAATTAACTCATATTGTATTTGAATTGGGGCATTTAGATACTATAAATATTTTTAAATGCTCCAACAATTTTGGAATTAGTTGAGGGCCTCTGGAATAATTCATTTAGTGCCCATAACTATTTTCGGAATTTTTAAAAGTGATTTGGTTTGAAAACCAAATTTAAACAAATTTGCATAAATAGAAAAACAAAACAAAAATAGAAATAAGACAAAGAGGGAAACCTTACCTGGGCCTCACCTGTGCTGGCCCAGCCCACCTGGCTCGGTGCCAGTCATCCCCAACCTCTGCCAGTAGGCAGAGGAGGGACAGCGCACGGCGCGCGCGCGGGCGCCACGCCATCAGGCTGCCTGCCTGCGTTGCCTAGCCACCGCGACGCCTCGGGTCCTCTCCTCGATGCCACCTCGACCCCTCGTTCATTCCCCTCTCCCTCTGGACGCACTTCCCTCCTCTGCTCTCTCTCCCTCGCACGCACCCGAGCGGCCCCGTCGCCGCCGTCCACCGCTCGCATAGCCACCGGCCTCCCCTACGCCCCTAGACGTGCCCCTGAGATCCGCGATGACATCCTCGTACTCTCCGCTGAGTCACGCAATGCCAGGTGCCCGGGAACGCCACCACCACCGTCGTCTTCAACTCCGGCCTCCGAGATCGCCGGCAATGCCCCGACGTCGTCCGACCTCCCTCGAGCCCACTGAGACGTGTTCTGCAACCACAGTGAGCTCATGGACCGACTCCCCTCCTCTCCTACTCACGTTTTTGCTCTAGCTCTGTTCCCCACCTCCGCCGAAGCTCGCCCCCGCCACGGCCGACGAGCTCCATGCTCCTGAGCTCGTCCGCTCGCCCGAGCATCACCAGCGTACTCGACGCGCTCCTGTGAACCTGCAGCACCCACGGGTTCGCCCTGTCGTGCCTTGTAGTGCCATTTCCGCCTTTGCCCAAGCTCCGGCGCCGCTCTGCTTGACGCCGCTGTCGCCTCAGGCCATCTCCGGCAGCCCCGCAGCCACCACCCGACGCGCCTCGTCGCGCTGTAGCCTTAGAGCCCAACCCCGCCTCCTCTCGTCGCCGGAGTCGCTGGGACGAGCGACGCCGCCGCGTCTATGTGTCACCGGCGGCTAACCGCCGACGTGGCCGTCTTAATTAGTGCCTAACCACACTCTAATTACCAACCACAGTCGCTGACATGCGGGCCCGGCCCTGCTAACTAACCTAGATTAGTGTTAACTCAACCTAGTTAGTTTAGCTTAGTTACTGACACACGGGGCCCACTGGTCAGTTTGACCTGGATCGCCCCGTTGACCAACTGACGTCACGGTGACGTAGTGCTGACGTAGTAAAGGAATTTCTGGATTTAAAATAATCCAAGAAATTCCAGAAAATAGTTTAAACTTCTAAAAATCATAGAAATTCAACCGTAACTCCAAATGAAATAATTTATATATGAAAAATTGTCAGAAAAATTCAATCTATCCATCTGTACTAGTTTCATGCATGAAAAACCAACCTAAACCTGCTGTATAGATGAAAACACATAAAGGGTATTTAAAATGCTTAAGTTTGGAGTTGCATTTGAATCCTTGATTCAAATGAGCTCCATTGAACTTGTTGCTGTTTGCATTAGCACAAACAACATCACATATACATGCCATGATCATGCATCATATTGTCGCATTTGCATTGATTGTGTTCTTCTCTATTGCCGGTGCTTGTCCCCTCTCGGTAGGCGTATGCCGACGATGAGTTCGATGACACCGATGAAGAGCTATAATATCTTCAGAAGTGCCAGGCAAGCAAAACCCCCTTGTTCATTCCGATACAATCCCACTCTCTCGCTCTTGCTCTCTTTTACTGCATTAGGACAACAACGATCCAACTATTACATGCTGCGGTAGTTGAACCCCTTTCCTCTGCATGACCTGTCATTGCCACAGTAAATAGATGAAACGCACTAGCATGAGTAGGAGTTTTTTGAGCCCTGATGTGCCTACTCATTCATGCTTGTTGTCATGCCTGCTACTGCTTAGAGTTGAGTCAAGTCTGATTCATCGGGGATGAATTGGAATGTGGTGAACACGTCCTACTGTTGAGAGCTAAGTGTGTGAACATGTTTTGGTAAAGGTAGTGGTGAGAGGTCGTGTAGGAGTACATGGTGGGTTGTCTCATTGCAGTCGTCCTCAGGAACTGAGTTCTGTGTTTGTGATCCATGGACAGTTACTACCACACATTGGGTTCCGGTAACTCGACCCCTCTCGACTTATTAGTCCACTCGATCTCTGTCCAGGAGTTGCAACTAATTTCTGGTGTTTGTAGGTAGTGTTAGTAGTGTACCAAGTGGCACCTGGTACAGGTGGGCTTGGTACAGACTAGGCACGGTGGCCCGGTGTACCAAGTGGCACCCGGATGGTGGGCTTGGGAACCCTGTACACATCGTTTGGGGCCGTAAGCGACACCCCGGCCGGATCTCCTTGCGAATGGAACCTGAATAGGCGATAAACCTGGACGAGAGACTTGTGTGATTAGTCAGGTCGTGGCCGACTCCCTCACCAGGCTTCCGCTTGAAGGTTGCCGAGATACACGACGTGTACATGGTGGTAAGTGGCGAGAGCGTGTGTGAAGAAGTACACCCCTGCAGGGTTATCATTATCTATTCGAATAGCCGGATTCCTCGGATATGGAAACTTGGGCCTCTTGCATAGTTCATAGACAAGTGAAAGTGGATATTCTAAAATGCGCAAGATAAGTGTGAGTGCTATGGATGGCGTTCTCGCAGGGAGACGGGAGCGGATCCATAGTGGTGTATTGGTATGGTGAATTTGTGGACTCGTGTGCGCCACCTCAAAAGAGTTACTTGCAGTCGTAGTTCAGGTTAGCCACTGAGTCAAAGCTGGCTTGCTGCAGTCCAACTCCACCACCCCTTTGTTGATACTGATGCATATGTAGCTAGTTCTGATGTAAGTCTTGCTGGGTACATTTGTACTCACGTTTGCTTAATTTATGTTTTTGCAGAGAGACTTCAGTCTCGCTATTAGTTCCGCTTGGACTTCGACGTTTAGCTTGTTACCTCAACTACGATCTTGTGCCCTCAGCAGGATTTGGTAGATAGTCATGCTTCTCAGCCTTTTTCATTTGTAGATGTCTGTACTCAGACATGTTAAGCTTCCGCATGTGCTTTGTCTGGTATGCTCTGAATGTTGGGTCATGAGACCCATGTTTGTAATTTCTCGCTCCTCGGAGCCTAATGAATAAATACTTGAGTCGTAGAGTTATGCTGTGATGCCATGTTGTATTTACACATATCGAGCATATTGTGTGTATGATTGAAATGCTTGGTATGTGTGGGATCCGACAACCTAGTTGTTTATCATTGGTAGCCTCTCTTATGGGGAAATGTAGTCTTGTGCTTCCATGAGCCATAGTAGTCCGCTACAGCCAGGTTCACCGGAGTCCTGCTAGCCCAGCACTACTGCTCCGGAACACTTGACTGGCCGGCATGTGATTCACTTCGTTCATGTGTCTATCCCTTCGGGGAAATGTCACGCGGTGACATCTGGAGTCCTGCCTAGCCTGCTATAGCCCGGGTTCCCGGAGTCCTATTAGCCCAGTGCTACAGCCCGGATTCACACGCTGCTGACCGACATGCTCGATGTGATTCATGTATGCCTGTCCCCATAGGTTAGTGCCGCTTTGGGTTCACGACTAGCCATGTCGGCCCGGGTTCTCTGTCATATGGATGCTAGCGACACTATCATATACGTGAGCCAAAAGGCGCAAACGGCCCTGGGCCATGGTAAGGCGACACCCGTGGGATTACCGTGCGTGAGGCCGCAAAGTGATATGAGGTGTTACCGGCTAGATCGATGTGACATGGAATCAGGGTCCTGACAGCTTTGGTATCAGAGCCTGACTGCCTGTAGGATTACCAAGCCAAGCTGGTCGAAGTCGTGTCTAGAAATGCTTTAGGTATATAAGGGAATTGATTGTGGATGGGAACGTAAGGCTCTTTTTACTCCTTATCCTCATGACCTTCTAATCTGAGTCAACCTCTTTTTTTCTACGGGGGTTAAGAACTAGGCTTCTCTTCTATCCCCCAGGATGACGTGTTACTAAACCATAGTTGCCTAGGATTGTTGAGTTCAAGCCTCAGTTCAGTTCCTACTACTTCCATATGTTCATAGTTGGCCTCAGAACCTTGATATTGTGATGTTGAGTGGTTATGCCACCATTTTTGCAGGATGTCTCAAATCTTTTGAGCATTTATAGCCGTTATGTTGTCCGAGTCATCCCAGGTTTCTAAATAGTCTGATGCACTTGCAAATCTTTCCTCCATGTTTCCGTTGTATTTTTGGGCCAGATTAAGCACACTAATTGGTGTGCTGAGGTACTCTGTTGCCTTGACGTGTATGTTGGAGTTAGTATTATGACCCTAGGTGTCCTCGAGAATTTAGCAATGCTTTCGTATCCCAAGTGTGATGATTCTGGCCATCATTCTTGAAAGCATCATGTGATGCCATTTAGTAGTAGGTATTCTACTCCTGTGTTCTTGACCCAAGAATCACTCTGTTCACTTCCTGTTGATATTGTTGCTAGTTCCTTTAGGATATTAGTAACATTTGCGATAGTCCTCGAGGTCTGTAGTATTTCCTTCTTCCAAATACCATGAATCATTAAGGCAGAAGTTATTTGAACCAAAAGATCACCATTAGAGTACTCCTGAGGAGTTCTCCATTCATAATTGTGATTCTGCCAGTTCTACCTTTCTGCATGGGTTATCCGGAAGAAATATGTTGAACTCGTTCGACATACTAATCTATGCATCCACAACTCGGAAAGTTATATGTTCCTTTGAGTTGTCCCCCTTCAGTTATATTCTGACCTTCATCTATCAATTGATAGTCGAGAGTATGTGAGCATTCGTTCATCGGTGCTTATCGTTCTTGTGGTCCGTCAAGCCATTCTAGTTTAGAATGACTAGGAGAAAACAAACTCCAGAACCTCATCCATATCTTGGATTGGTTCAAAGCAATTGTATTCCGCAGATCAAAATGCCAATCCATCTTTTGCTCTGTTCTACCTTGAAGTCTTACCATCTCCATGTCAAGAATATCATAGGAATTGCACCATCTCTTATGAATTTTGACGCAGTGATACTTCTTGCCATCATTGTTCATTCCTCAGCTCCCGTGTTATTGTAACCGAAATGCTGGCAAGTGAGTCGTGATGTGTGAAATCAATACTCCTAGCAACTCCGTTGCTTGGTAGTTAATGGACAATATTCTCATTCTTAGCGTGTTGGTTATTAAATCATCATCCTAAGATTGATCATGCTATCTAGTCCTTATCCTGGTGCACTCCTCGATCAATGAGTTAGCATTATGTCAATCCCTCACTCTTTTGATCATATCATCCTGCCCTGAAAAGCAAGGTTGTTCTCGAGCTTAGTAACATATCGGTGGTTTGTGATTTTCTAAAGATCTTCTCGGAAGTATTACCTGGTTGTCACCTGACCGCTATGTTGAGTTCGTGATCAAGTTGGTTTTCTTATAAATCACCCCTTATCCAAGAATTTGTGTTGGATATCCCTGAGCTAGTTGGTTAAGCTAAACAACAACTTGGAGAGTTGGGAGATGGAAGCTTATCCGACTTAGTTCATCACTAAGGGATATCCATGTGTGTGTGTGTGCGTGTGTGTGTGTTGAAGAAAGATGATATCTTCATCGACTGATCCCCATGATCAGTTGCTGAACCTATTTTCTTGTCCAAACCTTGATTTGAGTGTGGGCTATCATCAAATCAAGTTAGAACCAACGATATTCGTAATGTTGTCTTACTCGTGGTTGATTCCTCGAGCATACACCATTACATCTTTTGGTCTGACCAATACTATCACCATGTTCACATAATGGTGGAAGTCCAGTGATATGAAAATTCCGATGAGTTGCTGTTGAGCCCATCAGCAGCATTTTGTCTCCCCCATGATTCATGTTGAACATCCAGCTAGTGTTGGAAACTTGTGTAAGCATTTTCTTCATGCCCCGTTCATGAAGTATATGTTTGGATGAAAGTAGTGACCTCCTCTAAGTTCACGTGCAATCGATGCAAGTTGCCGCCGTGAATTCGAGGGATCTTGTTTTTGCTCCCTTTGGAATCATCCCAAGTCAGTCATGCATTCGTGCGAAGTATTCTATGGTTTGGTAAATTGATTACCTCCACTCCATTCGTATTCCTAGCACACCAAGCCACTGGTTGATTTGTTCAAAGATAATAAGTTCTAAGTGCTATTCCTGAAGGTACAAACAGATTTGTACAAGATTCCGTTGTCCTCGATGATGGTCCCCCACCTGAACTCGGTAGCGTTTTATTATAAGAGTACCACGTGGTCATGCTTGTCTAGAACAACGTGTTCACATGTGTGTAGCAGAACCGGTTCATGTTTTGGAGCTTGCTATCATAGTTCATCTCCTGAGAATCTCGCAACGTTATCTCGTCGATTTGTGTTGCAACTCTTCTTTTCAGACATGTGAGTCTGAAATATCCTGTTCCTAACCAGATCTGAATCTCAGGCAGATATGATGGTTGGGACACTCCCAACATTTGCATTTTGTTCCCAGCTTGCATCTCAGTAGTTGTTGTTCAGGATCATCTTCAAAAGTGGACTTACTATGGGTCCCATCCATTTCCGGTGAGAAGCAAAAATCATCCATTGCGCTGTCTTCAACAAGGTAGTCCACATCATCCATTCTAGTCCGGGTATGTCATTCCTCTGAACTCCACCACACGATTGTTGGTGAATTGCCTTAGGCTGGTATAGAGAGTTTCAATGATCTCCATATCAAAAGTAATTCTTTTTGCCACTTAAGGGAATAACTCTATGAGTCATCTCCCCTAAGATGTCTCGTTATGGTATCACGGGCAACTTAACTCCACGCTACCTTGAAACCCCCTCACCATCTATTTAAGGGTGGGATTGTTGCCACCAAATCAAACCTCGTAGTTTGTTCTTCCATCCCTCTCGATGTGTTTTGTGTCTCGACTCGAGATGTTTCAACATCTCATTCCGTGAGTTGATCGTGAGTTGTTCAATCTTCGAGAAGATCGATTTTGGTAGGGAGTCTCTTTCCATCATCATCATGTTGGATAAAGATCTCGATAGCAAAGATGTCAAGATCAATTGGAGCCATGAATCAACATCCTCAAGAAGAGCAGTTGGATCATGAAGATTGTGATAGTTGAGTCCCCTCTTCATTTACCCACGCTTGAATCTTGGGACGAGATTCTTGTTTAGTGGGGGCGAGTTGTCACAGCCCTAGCTTCAGCCTTGTTGTGGTCTAGTCTTGGTTGTTGCATCATGTTTAAATTTTCTTAAACCTGAAATGGGGATCTCCAAACCCTAGCAAAAAACGAAATGCAACTAGGATCAAAATAAAAATATTTTCAATGAACCAAAATGCCCTTCATAAATGCCCATCATTTTTGAATTGGTCTAGAACCTCTTCCAAAAAAAATGATGCACATATTTCTAGGCCATTCCGGATTTTTGAATTAACTCATATTGTATTTGAATTGGGGCATTTAGATACTATAAATATTTTTAAATGCTCCAACAATTTTGGAATTAGTTGAGGGCCTCTGGAATACTTCATTTAGTGCCCATAACTATTTTCAGAATTTTTAAAAGTGATTTGGTTTGAAAACCAAATTTAAACAAATTTGCATAAATAGAAAAACAGAACAAAAATAGAAATAAGACAGAGAGGGAAACCTTACCTGGGCCTCACCTGTGCTGGCGCAGCCCACCCGGCTCGGTGCCAGTCATCCCTAACCTCTGCCAGTAGGCAGAGGAGGGACAGCGCACGGCGCGCGCGCGGGCGCCACGCCACCAGGCCGCTTGCCTGCGTCGCCTAGCCACCGCGACGCCTCGCGTCCTCTCCTCGGCGCCGCCTCGACCCCTCGTTCGTTCCCCTCTCCCTCTGGACGCTCTTCCCTCCTCTGCTCTCTCTCCCTCGCACGCACCCGAGCGGCCCCGTCGCCGCTGTCCACCGCTCGCATAGCCACCGGCCTCCCCTACGCCCCTAGACGTGCCCCTGAGATCCGCGACGACGTCCTCGTACTCTCCATCGAGTCACGCAGTGCTAGGTGCCTGGGAATGCCGCCACCACCGTCGTCTTCAACTCCAGCCTCCGAGATCGCTGGCAATGCCCCGACGTCATCCGACCTCCCCCGAGCCCACTGAGACGCGTTCTGCAACCAGAGTGAGCTCATGGACCGACTCCCCCCTCTCCTGCTCGCGTTTTTGCTCTAGCAACGTTCCCCACCTCCGCCGAAGCTCACCGCCGCCACGGCCGACGAGCTCCATGCTCCTGAGCTCGTCCGCTCGCCCGAGCATCACCAGCGTACTCGCCGCGCTCCTGTGAACCTGCAGCACCCACTGGTTCACCCTGTCGTGCCCTGTAGCGCCATTTCTGCCTTTGCCCGAGCTCCGGCGCTGCTCCGCTTGACGCCGTCGTCGCCTCAGGCCATCTCCAACAGCCCCGCAGCCACCACCCGATGCGCCTCGTCGCGCTGTAGCCTTAGAGCCCAACCCCGCCTCCTCTCATCGCCGGAGTCGCCGGGATGAGCGACGCCGCCGCGTCTGTGTGTCACCGGCGGCTAACCGCCGACGTGGCCGGCTTAATTAGTGCCTAACCACACTGCTAAGTACCATCCACAGTCGCTGACATGCGGGCCCGGCCCTGCTAACTAACCTAGATTAGCATTAACTCAACCTAGTTAGTTCAGTTTAGTTACTGACACACAGGGCCAACTGGTCAGTTTGACCTGGACCGCCCCATTGACCAGCTGACGTCACGGTGACGTAGTGCTGACGCAGTAAAGGAATTTCTGGATTTAAAATAATCCAGGAAATTCCAGAAAATAGTTTAAACTTCTAAAAATCATAGAAATTCAACCGTAACTCCAAATGAAATAATTTATATATGAAAAATTATCAGAAATATTCAATCTATCCATCTGTACTAGTTTCATGCATGAAAAACCAACCTAAACCTGCTGTATAGATGAAAACACATAAAGGGTATTTAAAATGCTTAAGTTTGGAGTTGCATTTGAATCCTTGATTCAAATGAGCTCCATTGAACTTGTTGCTGTTTGCATTAGCACAAACAACATCACATATACATGCCATGATCATGCATCATATTGTCGCATTTGCATTGATTGTGTTCTTCTCTATTGCCGGTGCTTGTCCCCTCTCGGTAGGCGTATGCCGACGATGAGTTCGATGACACCGATGAAGAGCTATAATATCTTCAGAAGTGCCAGGCAAGCAAAACCCCCTTGTTCATTCCGATACAATCCCACTCTCTCGCTCTTGCTCTCTTTTACTGCATTAGGACAACAACGATCCAACTATTACATGCTGCGGTAGTTGAACCCCTTTCCTCTGCATGACCTGTCATTGCCACAGTAAATAGATGAAACCCACTAGCATTTGTACTCATGTTTGCTTAATTTATGTTTTTGCAGAGAGACTTCAGTCTCGCTAGTAGTTCCACTTGGACTCCGACGTTTAGCTTGTTACCTTAGCTACGATCTTGTGCCCTCGGCAGGATCTGGTAGATAGTCAGGCTTCTCAGCCTTTTTCATTTGTAGATGTCTGTACTCAGACCTGTTAAGCTTCCGCATGTGCTTTGTCTGGTATGCTCTGAATGTTGGGTCATGAGACCCATGTTTGTAATTTCTCGCTCCTCGGAGCCTAATGAATAAATACTTGAGTCGTAGAGTTATGCTGTGATGCCATGTTGTATTTACACATATCGAGCATATTGTGTGTATGATTGAAATGCTTGGTATGTGTGGGATCCGACAACCTAGTTGTTTATCATTGGTAGCCTCTCTTATGGGGAAATGTAGTCTTGTGCTTCCATGAGCCATAGTAGTCCGCTATAGCCCGGTTCACCGGAGTCCTGCTAGCCCAGCACTACTGCTCCGGAACACTTGACTGGCCGGCATGTGATTCACTTTGTTCCTGTGTCTGTCCTTTCGGGGAAATGCCAAGCGGTGACATCTGGAGTCCTGCCTAGCCTGCTACAGCCCGGGTTCCCGGAGTCCTGTTAGCCCAGTGCTACAGCCCGGATTCACACGCTGCTGACCGACATGCTCGATGTGATTCATGTATGCCTGTCCCCATAGGTTAGTGCCGCTTTGGGTTCACGACTAGCCATGTCGGCCCGGGTTCTCTGTCATATGGATGCTAGCGACACTATCATATACGTGAGCCAAAAGGCGCAAACGGTCCCGGGCCATGGTAAGGCGACACCCGTGGGATTACCGTGCGTGAGGCCGCAAAGTGATATGAGATGTTACCGGCTAGATCGATGTGACTTGGAATCGGGGTCCTGACATATAAGATGTCCAAATCTGTAGATGGTGCTGCCGTAGTCGAGGTCCTTCGGGCTGACTTAGCCCGGGCCAAGGAGCAGGCCCAGATTAGTAGTGTGGCTGCTGAAAAGGCATCTGCCGGGCTAAAGGCCGAACAAACTGCTCGGTACCTATGCGAGGAGAAGATATCCTCGATGACCCTTGAACTAAAGGAGGCCGTTAGCCACTGCGGATTTCTCAAGAGGGATAATAAAGCCAAAACGGCTGATCTTGACAAGGCCTTACAAGAGGCAAGAGAGGCTCGGTCCGAATCTAGAGCGGCCCGGGAGGAGATCCGACAAGCTGGGGAGATTGCGGCCGGTAAGCCCTTTTTAATGCAAACTAAGTTCGACGATCCGAATTATGCCCCACTTAATCAAGTGTGGAGTTCTCCAGATGCTTTATTGGATTTGCCGAAGAGTGCTTCCGATGCGTCGAAGTTTTACCAAGCGCAAGAAGGGTATGCAACAAAGAAGCTTTTCTGGTCGCAATTTGGCGCATCAAAGCGCCCACTGTTGCTGAACGAGCAGATGACTCAATGGGCAGAACTGTACCGGATATCCGGCGCTGCCATGAAAGACGTCGTAGTCCGGCTGTGGCCGGCCGAGCCAATTCCAGATAGTTATTTTGGTTTGGTGCAGTGACTTGCTGTCGTGGTGCCACGCATCGACGCTGTTAAGCGATCAACATGCATTGAAGGTGCACGGATGGCCCTTGCCCGTGTGAAAACATATTGGACTAAGATGAAGGCCATCGATGTTGCAGCGAAGAGTCCACCCAAGGGCAAGGACCATTACGCACCAGAGCATTACTTTGAACATGTCTTAGCGGTTTCCCGGTTGATAGAGGGTCAGCGCTCGAAAGATATAATATTCGAGTGAGATGTATTGACATTTGAAAGACAATATTAAGAAATAATAACGTTTATTTTAGAGTTGCTTAAAAGCGTTGAATCCTCCTGTGCGGCCGTTTTTATATAATTTGAAAGATTTCTAGTCATCGGCTTCAACCCCCTCGTAGGAAATACAAGGGTGTTCGGAAAAGCAATTGACCACTCTTAACCCAATGTCTTGGTCCAAAAAAGGAGGTGTCAATGCGGTGAACTAGGCAATCGGACTATGGGGCGTTAACATTTTCACTTAGCCATAGGAGTTTTATGGTGGATCTACGATATAGATCCTGTTATGTACGCATCTATCCCAATGCAGTGTGTTACATGTATGACCCAAAAGAAGGTCCTTCGTATAATACGGGGGAATCTCAAAGGATCCCGTTAAGTCGCCGAGCGGTTGACCAGCTCTTGCCGCATCATGACGGTCAGTTTTTGGCTTTCTCTACTGAGGTGCTTGACCAAGTGAACCAGAAACACAATCACAGTAGTTCTCCCTTTACTACCCTAGCCGAGAGAGCGGAATTTAAGGTAGCAAGCACAGGAGCTGGGTAACCCAACTATTGACCCAAGACACGATTCGGAGCTGATGCATATAAGGCCAAACTCGCGACACCGAAGTATGCTATGAAGCTATTCAGACTTTGTTGGCAACTCATTTTGTTCCAGTGTCAAGCCTCTGGCAAGGTATGTCGGGGTGGCTGTGTGAAACAACAAAAAGGAGCAAAATTTGGTTCTTTATATAAAAGTGAATACCGGATACGGAGTATGTTCACTAGAAACTAACTGACATGCCAATTGTCATTTTATGGATAATAACGCCACGACCCCGGCTATTTGACATGCCAGGGGTCGACGGCGGAGGAAACAGGCACTTTACAGGCTCTCAAAATAGGGAGTGCGGTCTACAAAAAGTTATTTTGGACCTCCTGTCGCACATCTGCACCGCCTTTCCTCGGTGAAGGGGCTCCTTAACAGGAGTAGCCTTTGGGTGAATTTATAAACCCAGGACTCTGATACAGCCTATGAGATGACTAGCCTTTGCGCTACCTGTGGTGAAAGATGATGAAAAAAGAAAGAATAATATATAAAAAAGGAAAAAGTAAGTAGGTTATGGGAATACTTGTAGACCGGTCCATGTTGTGCTTCCACCGATGCCCAGGCTATTTTAAGTGCATAGTTATGTATATGCGGTACACATTTTGCAGGTATATGAGGCGGACGACGGAAGCCGAACTGCTAGTCCTGGTCCAAACTTGGTCGATCCTGTTGGATGGAGACCGATGGTTTAACAGCCAACAAGGTATGCGGTTTAATGAGACCGCTTTGTACTTCAGCAGAGGTCACCGTAGTGTGATCCTTAGTCCGGAGGGAGTGTCTCTCCAGCTCCCCTGTAGAGTTGTGTGTCACTTATACCTTATTCACTGTTTTCACTTCGGGGGGGATTGCTTCTGACCCCCGGAATTTGGTTGGTGAGCCTCTTCGTCATCGCTATCGCCTGGCGGCCTCCTCCCCTTGTGTTCGGCATTGAGCTTGCCGGCCTGCTTGAAGACCCAACTACTTCTGTTGGTATGACGAGCTGGTTTGTTGTGGTGGCCATGAATCTGGCAGGGTCGGTCCAACATCTTGTCCAAATTGGATGGTCCATCTCTATTTGCCTTAAATGACTTCTTCTGTTGACCGGATTTGGGGCCGCTGAATCCGGCGTTAACCGCCATGTCATGTGTTCTTTCGTTATCATTGCGGCATTTGTATTTGCTGTGTCGTGGTTTGCCATTGCTGTCCCGGACTTCGGAAGTGCCCGGATTGCTGGCGCCGTTGATTCTACGAGCGAGCCAGCTGTCTTCTCCCGCACAAAAACGGATCATCAGAGTGGTAAGGGTTGACATAGATTTTGGTTTTTCTTGACCGAGGTGGCGAGCGAGCCACTCGTCCTGGACGCTGTGTTTGAAGGCCGCTAGGGCTTCCGCGTCCGGACAGTCAACGATTTGGTTCTTTTTAACTAAGAACCTAGTCCAGAGCTTCCTTGTTGACTCTCCGGGTTGCTGAACAATGTGACTTAAGTCATCTGCATCTGGCGGCCGGACATATGTACCTTGGAAGTTGTCAAGGAAGGCTTCTTCCAAGTCCCCCCAGCTGCCATAGAATTTTTGGGCAGGCTGTTTAGCCAGTGCCGAGCTGGCCATTTGAGTTTTAAAGGGAGGTATTTGATGGCGTGGAGGTCATCTCCACGAGCCATATGAATGTGGAGAATAAAGTCCTCGATCCACACCCTGGGGTCAGTTGTTCCATCGTATGATTCGATATTTGCGGGTTTAAACCCTTCTGGGAATTCGTGATCCATTACTTCGTCAGTGAAGCAAAGAGGGTGTGCAATGCCTCTATATCGGGCCGCATCGCGACGTAGCTCCGATGGAGTCCGTCTGCTGTGTTCGGCCCGTGCATGACTAGGCTTATCACATCCGAATAGATGTCCATCAATAGGTGTCGAGGTACGTTCTCGGGATCCGTAGATCGATCTGGTATGCCCTATTCTGTTGTTCAGGTCCTGTCGGAGGTCATATGTGTGACCACGAGCTGTTTTATCTCTACCTTTATAATGAGGTGGGGCAGGCTGGTGTTCGGCTTGAGTTGCCGCTTTTTTCCCAACCACGTGGTAGTCGGTCAGCCTCGTTGCGTGATGATGGTTTGGGCTCCAGCGCCTCATCATCGAACTGAGGTAGCAATTTGCGCTTCGGGTAGCTTTTGGTTGGGCGCTTAAGGTCGTATTCTTCGGCTATCAGGATATTAGTCCATCTATCATTTAACAGGTCTTGATCAGCTTGAAGTTGTTGCTGCTTCTTTTTCAGGCTTCTTGCGGTGGCTATTAGCTGGTGCTTGAAGCGCTCCTGCTCGAGAGGTTCTTCAGGCACGATGAAATCCTCCTTGCCGAGGCTCACCTCATCCTTGGAGAGCGGAAGATAATTACTATCCTCCGAGTTTTCGTTGATGGCCTTTTCATTGGGGCTAACTTTCCCATCATCCTATTCTTCTTGTTCAGGAGTTGCTTCAATGGGGTCTTCATTATCATCGACACCGTCAGGAGTATTATCTTCTCCTGTGCCGGTATTTTTATCTTTTGCCCAACGTGACTTAGAGCGGCGCCGCTGATGTCGGCGCTCAGGCTGTGTCTCAGGAGGTTTGTCCTCGACTGGATCTTTTCTGTCATCGTTGTTAGATTCTTTAGGCATATCCACCATATATACGTCGTACGAAGAAGTGGTCGTCCAGCGTCCAGTAAACGGCGGGTTTTGGCCATGCTCCTCATCTGCATTGTCGTCCATACCGTCGATGTCTTCGGAGCTGTAATCGAGCATGTCTGTTAAGTTTTCGATAGTGGCTATAAAGTGGGTGGCGGGTGGGGAGCGAAAGTCCCTGTCGTCAGCTTATAGTTCGAACTGAACATAGTTCGGATGTGAATCCCCCGCTAAGGATACATTTTTTAACGAATTCAGCACATCGCCCAAGGGTGAGTGCAAGATGTCCGTGGCGCCGAATTCTGCGATCGATAACCGATCATGCTCGACATGCGCGGACACACATAGGTCGAAACTTTTAACCGAAAACGAGCCTGAGGTTCCGGTGACACAGGCACTACTAGGAAAAGGGCTATAGATAATATGGACACTAGTGGCGCACCAGACATGTGGTGCGCCACTACTATATAGCAGTGGCGCACCATGTGCTGGTGCGCCATTAGTGTCTATCACACTAATGGCACACCACACCAATGGTGCGCCACTACTAATATAATTTTTTTATTTTTCCAAAAATACTAATGGCGCACCAGGTAACAGTGCGGCATTACTAGTTTAACTAGTAATGGCGCACCACTCACCATGTGCGCCACTACTCTCATTTTGTTTTTTTTTGGGCAAAACTACTAATGGCGCACCACAAGGAGGTGCGCCATTGCTATCCAAAAAAATTCTAATGGCGCACCGCTAGGGGGTGCGCCATTACTAAGCCTCCCCGTGCGCCACTGATGTCCAAAAAAAGATTACTAATGGCGCACCTTTAGGGGGTGCACCATTGCTATCCAAAAAAATTCTAATGGCACACCACTAGGGGGTGCGCCATTGCTAAGCCTCCCCCCTCGCCAACCCCCTTTCTTCCCCCAATCCCCCCACCCCCACCCATACTGCGCCAACCCATCTCGCCCCTCGCCTCTCGCCACCATCGCCGATCCCCTTCCACCCACCGGCGACCTAGCTCCCGGGCTCCGCCGCCCCCACCCACCCCCTCCCTCGCCTTCCCAGCCCTCCAAACCCTAGAAACCCGCGGCTCCCAGACCCACTGCGCCGCCCTGACCGAGACCCACTGCGCCACCCCCCGGAGACTTGGAGCCTCGGAGCCCAGACCCACTGTGTCGCCTCGCCGGAGAATTTGAGCACTAGATCCCCCTCCATATCGGTCACTATCCCCCCTCGCCAGATCCCCCTCGCCGCCGAGCACCCCCCACACCCTCCCCCGCTCCACCATCGATGATGACCCACCGCACCCTCCCCCGCTCCACCGCCGCCGCCGACAACCTAGGTGCGCCACTAGTAACAATTATATTTTTGAACTCATGAATATTTATTTATGTGTTTATTCTGGTATTGAATTTCTAGCTCACAAAAAGTATTGAATTTGTTAATATTTTTTCACATTCATAAATGTTTTACCAATTCACAAATGAGGTGCGCCATTGTTATCAATAAAATAATAATAATAAAAGTTACTAATGGCGCACCAGGAGAGGGTGCGCCATTCTTGTCAATAAAAAAAGTTACTTATGGCGCACTCCTCGGTGGTGCGCCATTGCTATGGATGTACGTATGGCGCACCCCTTGGAGGTGCGCCATTGCTATGCCTTTCCCCCCTCTACCCCTTTCCCCCTCGCCCCCGTGCCAGATCAAATCCCTAGCCCGCCGCCACCCCCGAGCATCCACCGCCGCCGCCGTCGCCCCCAACCAACCATCCACCAGCGCCGCCCCCCTCCCCCTCCTCCCAACCATCCACCACCCTCCATTGGACCGCAAGCCACTGCCGTCGTCGCCCCGAATCATGTGTTTCCTCCCGAGCTAGGGTTCCAGCGCCGCTGCCTGCCTCAGCTCGCCGCCATCCTCGTCCACCTCGCTCTCCGGCGCACCTCCCTCGAGCCAGCAAAATCTCTCTACTTTCCCCCGTCGTCAAGAGAAACCATCCCCGCTTTCGCCACCCAGCAAAGGTGAGGATCCAAACTATAATGTTTGACTGAAAATTTGAGTAAGACTGGAAAATTGAAGTTGTTGTTGCAGTTGCAGCAGCACGGGCCTGGAGATTTGGTCATGTTCTGCAACCAAACAACCGGCCTTCTCCGTTCTCCTCCAGCAGCAGCAAAAGGTTTTTGCTCTCCCTTTTTACTGGATTTAAGTTGGAGACAACATTTAAGTTCTAAACCTTGTAACTAAATCATGTTCTGAATCATTTAAGTTCTAAATCATTTAAGTTCTGAACCATTGGAATTTCTGAATCATGAACCTTGTTAAGTTTAAGAAAAGATGATAAGTAAACTGTATGTGTGTGTGATGTATTGTGTGTGTGTGTGTTGTCTAGATGCCATCCACAGGTCAGTGGCCATGCTAGACAGAGTTCTTATTCACATCTGCCCTAATGTATGTATTTTAGGAGTGTTGAAGATCTGCTAGTGCTGAATTTTAGGAGTAGACTAAAATAAATTATAGAATGACTGAATGTATGCAACCCGCAGTAGTGTATCTGTACCAAAATCACATCTGCGCTAATGTATGCAATCAGGTTTTATGCATTCTGACCTGTCCACTGGGACTTCTCTCCTGTGATGTCTGTTTTGGTTCTGCAAAAACCCATTCAGTAGTGTGGGATTGTGGATCATTAGCAAGGAAACCGTGCTTTAGTTCAGACTTCAGAGATATTTGCCTTTGCTTCAATAGGTAGTTTGCTCATAGTCAACATATAATAGCATAATTTGTTCTCCTGCATTGGAATACATCACACTAATACTGTATACGAATTAGGGTCCTTACGTTATGTTCTATTCCATGCAGCAAAGGCAATTTTCATCTAAGTTGAGCTGATTTTGATTTACGTATGTTATGTGGGGACAACAGATATTGCTATATGTTCATTCTTGAAGGTACAGACTTGCTAAACTATTGATGATTTTTTGTTGGGTGACCTATTAGATCTGGAATGGAAGCTCACATAAGTTGAGCTGATTTTTGTCCATATGAAAGCAGAGGACCATATGGTCTGTGGACTTTTCATCCATATGAAAGTAGAGGCACATTGTGGTGCTAGTTTGCTGGGTTTTGTCTCCGACCATCGTGTCGTGATGATTTTGCAGGTACCCTGAGAGGCCCTTGAGTTTGCCGGAATGTCGATTAACTTCCGTTCCGGCAAATTCGGGTACTCCATATGTCCTAGTTTCAGCAAAGGTCATGCTGAAATTTTTCGTGAATTTTAGCATGACTTTGCTAAAAATAGGACATATGGGGTACTTGCGACTAATGCATGGGCCGGGGTATCTTAGTACTTAATTAAGTAGGATCAACTGCCTCTTGTGGTATACATATAGAAGTGTGATATCAACTCATAGTTATTACTAATGTTAGTTGCTCGTCATCGATAAACCCTAATCTGGTAGGATGACCTACTAAAAAAGCCCATACCACATATTCTATTTGGATGTCCCTGCTAACCCTTGACCATAAATACTTGAGATGGATGTAGCAGGCTTAAAGAAAGAAATGTTTTTAGGCCAACTCCACGGGGCCTGGCTGAAAATGCACAAGTGTGCATGACTAACAATATTCTATTGTAAAGCTAAACAGGAAAGAGGAACCACTCATCCTAACCATTTGCTCTCAAAATTACCACTTCACTTCTTACTACTGAAAATCTTAGACCATCTCCATTCACCAATAGCTCAAAAAAGTTCGAAGGGCGTGTTTTCACCACACTGTGGATTATCTTATTGGACCCAACGCAAGAGATTATGTAGTTTTGCATTATGAACGTAGGGTATGTCGTCATCGGACGACGAAAGTCTCCCGGGGGAGTGCGGCTGGTGCCACGATGATCGAGGTCTGTGCGACATGCCTCACCTGGACGATGATCGGCGCTTCAGCATTAAGCTCGAGGAGACCTTCGAAGTTGAAATGATACACAACGACGACAAGTGTTATTTTCATAATTAAGCATGACTTCAACTATTTCAACGTGTAATTTTCATCTTTTACAATTCGAGTATAGATTATCCCATGCCATGCAAGATGCTATGTCTTGGAGAGGATGGATTTTGAAGACCATGAAATTTCTGAAACAAAGAAAATTCACCTAAGGACTCATCATGATGTGGATTTTGAAGTAAATCTATATAATTCTGGGAGCGTAACCCATTTTGGTTGCAAAAATTGGGAAGTATTTTGCAAGATGTATGGTTTTGATGAGGGTATGCTTGTCACCATGGATCTTGGTGATCCTAAAATCGAGCAAGACAATATGGACATTTGGGTCCTTGTTGATACGCCTCCAATTCTACCGCTATGTGAGTTTCTCAAACATAGTTATTAGCTAATTTATATTGTTTATTTCAAAATAGTTGATAGCTTATTTCCATTGACAGCTTATTTTCATTGTTCAAAGAATGTGCGGGAGATGGTAGACAAAACCCACTACACCGATGGCTCTGAATTAACAACTTACAAGGAGAAAAATCATCTGGTCGGATTTTGTACTGACATGGAGAATTACAATATCTACAATCAAACTCCTCAACATTATGGTCAATACGTGCCACTAGTGCATGTGTTCAACTAGGGTAACTACCATGGAGATACCCTGGTAAGATTTTTTACTATTACGACATCCGTGCATCTTTTGCATACTTCTAAAACTAGTACATCATTTCTAACTATGAAGTTATTACTATGTTTTTCAACAGATAATCCCAGAGAATTGTGTGCCTCATTTGATGTATCAGAAAGGTAGCCTTAATGTTTTGAACATACAGCCAGGTCATCTTATGAATCTCAATTGTCCATACCAGATTTCTAAAAGAAGTGGAGAGATGCAAATCAAAGGATGGAAAAACTATATGGACAGTCGTAAGGAGGTTCTTGGAAGCAAAAGGAAGTGAAGCGCAAGAATTGGAGACAAGATGATCTCCATTCTCCATAATGGAGAGTCAGGGTCTATATTGTTTTATGCTAGTTTACCTTAAATAGGGTATTTAGGTCCTGCCTAATACTGATGATCATGTGCTAAGAACAATTAAGTAGGGTTGGTTCGATGACTATCAAGATGATGATCGTATGACTTGTTATTAATAACGAGTAGAAGTTGTATGATGATGATTAGTAGGACTTGTTAGGATTAGTATTACTTCCAACAAACCCGCTACTCGCGGTCTCGAGACTTGTAATGTTCTATCTTTGTTCGGTCTTTTGAATTTGGAGACTAATATGATGAATTGTATTCGGAGACTAATCTTTTATTGTATTCGATGAATCTGCTGTTTATATGTTGTGCTCTCTAGATTATGTGCAGTAAAATGTTTTGTAACCTATGCAAATATCAAAAAAAATCCCTAATATTCATACTAGTGGCGCACCACTCAGCACACTAATGGTGCACTGACCCTAATGGCGCATCATCCACTAGTGCGCCATTAGTATGCCAAAGCACATGGGTAAATATGGCCCCCTGGGAGGCATACTAATGGCGAACTATGGTCTATACTAATGGCGCACTGCATGGTGCGCCATTAGTATACCAGATACTAATGGCGCACCAGTGGTGCGCCATTAGTAAAAAATTCTAATGGCGTGGTACTAGTGGCGCACCTATAGTGCGCCATTAGTAGGCAAAACAGGTGCGCCACTAGTAGGCCTTTTCCTATAGTGAGGCATTACTAGAGGTTAGGTCTGTGTGCGGCTCCAACGCCGTGGAGTCTGCGGCTTCCGTGGCGGGGTTAAGCTTCATGTCCTCGGATGGCGCGACCTGCTCCGGATCTGAGGCCAGAGAGGTTACAGGTTCAATTTTCTGGGTATGGCCCGATGTCAGATCTAAGTCATGTTCATCGAGGTGATGGGGAGCGATTGTCGTGGAATCGAATCCGTCAAAGATCAAGTCTCCGTGGATATCCACGACGTAGTTCAAGCTCCCGACTTTGACCTTATGGCCAGGGGCGTAGTTGTCGATCTGCTCCAGATGGCCAAGCGAGTTGGCCCGTAGTGCGAAGCCGTCGAACACGAAGATTTGTCGAGGGAGGAAGACTTCCCCTATGATAGCATCGTTGTGGATGATTGAAGGAGCCATCAAACCTTTCGGGGACGGCATAGTGGAACTCTTAGTGAAAGCACCAATATCGGTGTCAAAACCAGCGGATCTCGGGTGGGGGGTCCCGAACTATGCGTCTACGATCGATGTTAACAGGAGACGGGGGACACAATGTTTTACCCAGGTTCGGTGTCGGGTAGTAGGTGCGACATATGCCAACGGGTGGCTTATCATTGTGGGAGCCAATAAGACATCGCCGGTGCCTGGAAGCGGGATGAGGCGAAGACATTCACGCCGACGAATCTTGCCCAGCTTCTAGGCTCTCCGTGGAGATAACACCCCTACTGCTGCTCTGCGGGGTCTCCGCATGATCACTAGATGAACAAGTAGCTACACGATGCTCCGTGAGCTGTTTGGCGAGAGGAGGAAGAAGGGCACTGCTCGCTCTCTTCTCCTCCCTATGTGGTGTCTAAGACTAGCAGGGATCGACCCTTTGCATGGGTGTCCCGGGGGGTTTATATAGGCCTACCCCCCGGGGATACAATGGTAATCCGGCTGGGCGTGGGGCCCAGCCGTCTGTGTCTACACTCGCCGGCTTTTGCGCCGGCTGCTGGGGCCCGCCGGCTGGTGGGTCCCGTCGGCTGCCGGCTCCTTGGTCGACAGGCAGGCCCCACTGTCCAGGGCCTTGTCGGTGGCTGGTTACTGTTGCTCAATCCTGGTGACGAGGGCTTCGCCGAGGTGGGCGTGGCTATAGTGCCGCCGTCCGGCGGGTGATCGATGTAGCCTCACCGTGTCTTGTCTCCTTAATGGGGCGTCTCCTTCGAGGGAGGTGGCAAGCCGGTTGTGGGGAGCCGGCTCTGTCTTGGGCCGACTGGGGGAGGCCTGGCCGCCTTTGGGTGTCTCTCTGCCCGAAGGGGCCCTCCGCCCGTGGGCTGCGCTGGCAGCCCGTCCTGGATGACATCAGGGTCAACGTGGCAACAGTGCCGCACCGGATGGGTCATGGCCACCCATAGGGCGCACTGTGCCAGGCGTGCTCTGGGTTTCGGGGGTGGCAGGCTTTACTGTAGCCATGCCCCGTCACATCGCCGTTATGTGGATGCAGACTTCGAGGGTACGATCTTGACCGCTTTGTGGGAGTCGGCTTCTTGGAGTCGGCCTTCTTGTGGCCGGCTTCTCGGAGCCGGCCCTCCCGCGGCTTTCTTCATGAGGGCTAAAGTCGGGTTGCCTTCCGATAGCCGGCCTGGGAGACAGCCGGCAAGGGGAAGGCGGCCCCATGTCTTGGGTTCTTGAGGGCCGGATCGGCTCATAATTTTTTCAGAAGGGCCAGGGGGAGCCGGCTAGGCTACCCATGGTTATTTACTCCGACAGTAGTCCCCGAAGCTGATCGAGCTTCGAGGCTGACAAAAGGACGAAAAGCTCGGTCAGCTTCCTATCCTAAGGGGCCGGCTATGCTTGTGCGCATCGTCTTCGGGAGGCCCCGTTTCTCGTTGGCGGGAACGCGGGTCAACCTGCGAGCTGACCGCACGCCATCCCGCGGGCCACGTGGCAAGGAGATCCTGCCAGTGCACGCGCGCGACGGGACGCCGCCGCAGGCCCGGGCCCGCCACTCCTAGGCCTCGGCCCGAGCGCGGATCTTCTGCGGCCCACGCGGACCGCTCGCCTTCCCGCAGTGGTTTATTACACCATCAGAGCGCAATAATTGCGGGACGTTGGGGAGTGGGCGCAGTTGATCCCCACGTTCCCCCACGCCATGCCTCCTCGGCTCCGCTGCGCGGGTCTATAAGTAGGGGGAGGAGGGGGAGCGGCAGAGGCTCGCACGCTCTCCCTCGCTCTGCCCCTTCTCGCCTTCCTTCTTCTTCTTTCCGCCGCCGCAGCAATCCTTTGCCGCGCCGTTCCGCCGTCGGACCTCTCAGTTCCTTTGGTCCCGCCATAGCGGGGTCGTGCGCGTCTCCGTTGTCGCATCGTCTTGCTCCTCGCCGCGTCGCTTCCATGGCGCTGTCGAGCTCGTGGGATGGCTCCAACGTCCACGAGGACCACGTCGAGTTCCTCCGCTGGACGCGGCGCCTGCCGGGCGAGAACTTTGTGCGGGTTCGTCAAGCGCCGGCGAGGGAGATTTCGCTGGCACCGGAGGAGGGCGAGCGGGTGATCTTCCGCTCGCACTACCTGCGCGGCTTCGGCCTCCCGGCGAGCGGATTCCTTCGAGCCTTCCTTGAATTCTACCACCTCCAGCCGCATCACCTCACGCCCAACGCGGTGATGCTGCTGTCGCCTTTCGTCACCCTGTGCGAGGGCTTTCTTGGGGTTCTCCCCACGCTCGAGCTCTGGGGGGAATTCTTCCAGAGCAAGCTCAGCACCGTCGTCGCGGGCGTGCCCGCCCCTGCGGAGCCTTCATTGCCATGAGGCGGGCGAGCAAGAACAATCCGTTCCCGCCCATCCCGCTGATCCAGTCGGTGAAGCTCTGGCAAAAGTCCTACTTTTACGTGAGGAACGTCGCCCCGCAAGGCGACTACGTCAACCTACGTAGTCGGCCCGCCGGCTGGGAGGCAACCTTCATGGAGCTACCGGGCCAGGTCGCTGTCTCAGGCCGGGAACGCGGCCGTCTCCCGGCTCCGGGTGATGATCCAGTCGGAGGGCCTGACTGGAGCTGACTTGGTGGCTGCCTTCGTGGAGTGTCGGGTACTTCCGCTCCAAGGCCAGCCTCACATGATTTGCCAGATGAGCGGCCGCTTCGACCCATGCCGGCTGAGCACCAGGGAGATGCCTCATGCAGAGGTGTCTTACATGGTGAACTACATCTCCAACTACAAGCTCGCCGAGGACTGGCGATATGGCAAGGAGCCGTATTCTCATGCCAACCCTCCGCCTGCCGTAAGTTTTTCTTCTTTTCTTCCTTTTTGTAGCCGGCCTCATGATAGCCGACCCTTGATCAGTTGGTTTGCCTTTAGCAGAACCCTCTTCTTCTGCCGACAGCCGGGGCCGCAAGGGTAGAGCGCCAGCTCCTCCCCGGCCGCGCGGTGGACGACGCCGACGATCCGTACCTGGGCGCGGCCGCCATGGAAGACGCCATCGTGGGGGAAGGCGACGAGGCCGAAGGCGCGGGGCTCGGGGCCGGCTTCGAGGACTGGCCGGACGACGACGAGGTCGAAGCCGCCCCGCACCGCCAGCCGGTGCTTGATCATCAAGGCACGGGCCTGTTTGCCGCGCCGGCTGCCCGTGGCGGCGCGCAGAAGCGCCGGGCCGCGTCGACCTTCTTCGGCAGCCGGCCAAAAAAATCCAAGGCTTCCACGGCGGCGACCAAGCGGGATGAGGCGGCCGCGAAGGCGGCCCGCTTCCGCAAGGCGGTGACACAACCGCAGGCGATCTCAGCGTAAGTCGTTGAATGTCTTGTATATATTTTTTTGTTGTTGTCCTTTTCGACCGAAGCTCTTCTAAACCTTTCTTTGCTCGCTGGACAGGGCACCGCTTTCCCTTGAGCGGGGTCCTGGCGGCTCTGTAGTCAGGCCGACTGAAGGGTCTTCAGGCTCCCGTCGCATGGATCCCCGCGCCGACCTTAGGGAGGCCATGGAGCGGAACGCACGGGAGGCGCGGGAGGAGCGGGAGGCGGCGGAGCGAAGGACCGCCCAGGCAGCGAAGGAGCAGGCCGATGCGGCGGCCAAGGCCCGGGCGGAGGCGGCAGCCGCGGAGACGGAGGCGGAGGCCTCGCGCAACCAGCCTCCGCTACTCGTCGTTCCCCTCCGCGCTGTGGCCCCTGACATCCCCATGCCCCCGTCGGAGGAGGTCGACCAAGACCCGCCGGTGATGGAGAGGAGGGAGGACCACGTGGTCTCCGTGGAGGGGGCGCCGCAGACGGCGCCGACTGGAGCAGGCCAAAGTGGCCAATCAGCCGCGGCGCCAGAGCAGCCGTCCGGGGGCGAGCCGGAGGCAGGAGCCGACCTCGAGGTGCAGCCGACATTGCGCCGGCGCGCAGGGGGAGACACCTCGGCGCCAGAGCCGCACCGAGCTGCGGGCGCCAGCCAGACGGCGGAGGCCCTGGAGGCGGCCAGCGTTAGCACATCTGAGTGGACTCCCAGCGGGGGGACGGGCGAGCTGAACGCGGCGGCCCAGGAGGTCCGGAACCGGCTGCAAGCCCAAGCCGCCTCGCTGCAGCGATGCACCCAAGAGTTCCTCGCGACGCGGGCCGTCATCCGGGTGAGTCTTCCGACCTTGGTTGTTTTGCTCTTTTGATTTCTTCCGTGGGGGCGCGTCAGCGCACCCACTGGGTGTAGTCCCCGAGTTCCGAGTCGGCTGCTGCGCAGGCGGCTTGGAACTTACTAGGTCCTGACAACTTAACTTATCCTTGCCTCCTGTATAATCTTCTAGAAGTATCATAACCTCCGCGCTGCCGCCTTCAACTCCCATGCTCAGGAGCTGGGCCGGAGAACCGAGGACCTGACCAGCAGCCGGAGTGCGTGCTTTGTTTCGTTCATCTCCTATGGGGGCGCGTCAGCGCACCCACTGGGTGTAGTCCCCGAGATTCGGGCCGACTGCTGAGCAGCCGGGTCAGATCTTCCTTGACGACTTCTTCCTTATTAATTTTTCCTTTGTCTTCACGCTTGCAGGAGCCAATGCCGACTTGAGGGGGCAGCTTAGCAGGGCCCAGGCCGCCCTTCGCGCCAAGGAAGCCGAGTACAACGCCTTGGTCCTGGAGCGTGACCGCCTGGCCAAGAAGTTGGCCGACCAGGAGGAGAGCCACAAGGCGGCCCTGAAGAAGGCGCAGGACAGCGAGGATGCCCTGAAGGCCGAGTTCGAGACCGAAGCGGCAGGCTGGGCTGAAGCGAAGTAGGCACTGAGCGAGGGCTTCAGTCATATCGAGGATCTGGTCAATGGTAAGCCGCCTTCTTCACTCCTTGCTTGCCCCTTGATCCCTGATTTGTATTCTGACTTGTGCTGCTTTCTGTTCTCTGTGCAGACTATTTTCCCGGCTACTCTGTCTTCGCCACCCAAACCATCGAGGCCCATCGCGAGGCGCGCCGGCAGGCGGGGGCTGAAATCGCGCCGGACGCAAGCCGGACGCTTGAGGAGCAACTCCTGGCGGTCCAAGCCCGGCTGCAGCCGGCTCACCGTATGCTCCGCCGCCTCCAGCGCGCCGGGGCGCAGGTGTTGGCCGCCCTCTGGCCAAGCGAGACGATTCCCCGCACCCCGAGTTAGACTGCCGACTGGCTGGAGGTTGCGGTTGGCCGCTTTGAGGCCTGGAAGGCAACGGCAGCCCGTCTTGGAGCTGGGCGGGCGCTGGAGTTCGTCCGAGCCTGGTATCCGGGGCTGAACCTGGACCAGCTGCGCACCTGGCGGCTGGAGGCCGACGAAGAGATGGAGGAGGTGCGACCGGCTATCGCTCAGCGCGCTTCGACGATCGCCGAGTGCACTGACATCAGTGTCTTCGCTCCTGAAATAAATGACAACGGCGTTGCCCAGCCGGAGGAGTGGTTCGGGCTGGACCCGGCAGCGGGTGAAGACTCGGCAGAGGAGATCACCTCCAGCGATGAAGGCGAAGACGACGAAGGAGAGGAAGGCGAAGACGTTGAGCCGATCGGTGAAGCGGCCAGCCAGCCTCAGCCTGATCGTGCCTCCAGCAACGAGGCGCGTGCTAGCGCACCCTCTGTGGGAGGCGGTGATCATGCCGAGGTTCGCCAGCCGGCCACTCCTCCAGCCGGCACTGCCGTCTCCACTGACCTGCCCGACTCGCCAGTCGCTCCCTTGGCTTAATCTGCCGTCCTTGTTTTTTCCTGCTTGTTGCCTTTTGAACAATTTTATTAAACTTGCGCAGTTCCACCCACTTGGGGTGTATTCGAACTATGTTGAATGCTGGCCTTTTGAAGGTCTTTTATGTAAATATTATTGTGTGCATGTTTGGTTTCTATTCATGTATGCTTTTTTATCCTTAGGTTGTTTCCTTTGCCGCCTTCCCCTTTTGGGAAGGCAAATACTCGAGCTTTCTTAGATTGAAGCGAGGTGAATGGAAGCTGGCCGGCCGGCTACTCTGGTAGTCGGTCGGTGGTGGGAGAAAAAACGGCTTTTGTTATATTAGTCTGTTAGTCCCTAGCCGTTTTTCGTGTGGGCGTCCTTTCCTGCCTTTAACTCTTGCCAGTCGGACAGCCGGTTCTTCGATCTGCGACTTTTGGCAAGAGACGGCTTGGGAGCCGGCACACTACTTGTCTGACTGCGGGTAGGATTCCTAATATAACTCCAGGCGGCCAGTCCCCGGGCCGACTAGTCGAACCCGGTGCCGGACGGAAAAAGTGAATGTAATGCCAAGGTCATAAGCATGATACTTTTCATTCATAGCTAAAAGATGGCAGTCCCCGAGCTCTCCTTGGGGGGCCTATTGTCTCGTACTTAGTACAAAAGTTAGCGTGATACATACTGCATTTCAACTGTAAAACCTTCGGAGGAGGTTGGTGTTCCATGGTCGTTCCGACTCCTTGCCGGAGTCGTCTCTCTTTCGTGCCTTCGGCTTCTGCGCGTCGATCAGGTAGTAGGAGTCGTTGCCTAAGGCTCTACTGATGACGAAGGGGCCCTCCCAAGGGGCCGAGAGCTTGTGCTGGCCGGCTGTTCGCTGGATCAGCCGGAGCACAAGATCGCCCTCTTGGAAGGATCTTGGCTTGACCTTCCGGCTGTGATAGCGGCGTAGGCCCTGCTGATAGATGGCGGACCGGCTGAGGGATAACAGCCGGCCTTCTTCCAGTAGGTCGACACTGTCTTCTCGTGCTTCCTTGGCCTCGGCTTCTGTGTACATGGTTACCCGAGGCGAGTCGAACTCGACGTCAGTTGGGATGACCGCCTCGGCACCATACACGAGGAAGAAAGGAGTGAAGCCGGTTGACTTGTTTGGGGTAGTGCACAGACTCCAGAGGACGGCCGGCAGCTCATCGAGCCAACAGCCGGCTGAACGCTCCAGTGGTACGACCAGTCGGGGCTTGATGCCGGAAAGGATGAGGCCGTTGGCTCGCTCGACCTGGCCGTTTGACTGTGGGTGGGCAATGGACGCTAAGTCCAACCGGATGCCTTGCGTCGCGTAGAAACGTGCCAAGGCTCCCTTGGCGAAATTCGTGCCATTGTCGATGATGATGCTATGTGGCACGCCGTACCGAGTTGTTATATCTGCGATAAATGTCACGGCAGTCGGCCCATTCAGCTTCTTGATCGGCTTCGCCTCAATCCATTTGGTGAATTTGTCCACAGCGACAAGCAGATGTGTCATGCCGCCGCGCGCCGTCATGAATGGGCCCACCATGTCCAGTCCCCAAACAACGAAGGGCCAAGTGAGGGGAATGGTCTTGAGTGCTGAAGCCGGCATGTGTTGCTTGGAGCTGAAGAGTTGGCATCCTTTGCAATGTTTAACTAACCCCTTGGCGTTATCCAAAGCAGTCGGCCAAACAAACCATGGCGGAAGGCTTTGGCGACGAGTGATCTTGAGGCCGCATGGTGGCCGCATTCTCCTTGGTGGATGTCTCTGAGGATTGCAATGCCCTTCTCTTGCTCGACGCATCACTGGAGGACTCCAGTGACACTGCGCTTGACGAGCTCTTTGTTGATGATTGTGTATGCTCCGGCTCGGCGTTGGACTTGTCTTGCCTCTGTTTCGTCAGCCGGCAGATCTTGGTTTGTTAGGAAGTTGAGGATGGACTGAGCCCATGATGGAGCTGCGACTTCTTCTATTGCCAATGTGGCTACTGCGACCAGGGCAGGCGGGCTGGGTGGTGAAATGTTGGAGTCGGCCGCCGCCTGTTGTGTTGGTGCAGTCTCCGGGCCGACTACCGCAGTCCCCGAGCCAGGTGTGGCAGTCCCCGGGTCGGGCGTAACTACGGAAGTCCCCGAGCCGCCTACTGATGTCCCCAGGCCGACTATCGAAGTCCCAGGTCACCTGCTTGGTTCTTCGAGCTGGACCCGGCTGCATCGGGGTCAGGAGGCACGAAGATGGAATCGGACTCTGGAGACGGCTTGATAGACGGCTTGAGGAGGCATTGTAGAGAGACGCTGGTTGGTATTGCTTGCCGAGTGGAGCCTATTCGAGCCAGGGCATCAGCTGGCTCGTTGTCGGCTCGCGGTACGTGGAGGAACTCGCATCCTTCAAAATACCCACTGATCTGCTGAACGAGGAAGCGGTAGCTTGCCATATTTGCGTCCTTGGCGTCCCAGTCGCCGGATGATTGCTGGACCACCAAGTCCGAGTCGCCATAACATAGGATCCGGCGAATGCCGAGTTCTTTGGCAAGCCGGAGCCCGTGTATGAGCGCCTCGTACTCGGCCACGTTGTTGGAGGCGGCAAAGTGAATTTGCAGTGTGTATCTGAGCTTGTCGCCTTTGGGAGAGGTGAAGATGACGCCAGCTCCCAAGCCGGTGCGCATCTTGGACCCATCGAAGTGCATGCGCCAATGAGTGGAGTCGGGAGCTGGCGGTAGGTACTGGGTCTCGGCCCAGTCGACGAGGAAGTTGGCCAATGCTTGGGACTTGATGGCGGTGCGAGGCTGGTAGAAGATCGTGTAAGGGGCCAGCTCGATGGCCCATTTTGCCACCCGGTCGGATGCATCCCGGCTGCCTATGATCTTGGCCAGCGGGGCGGTGCATACGACCGTGATGGGATGCTCTTGGAAGTAGGGCTTCAGCTTCTTGGCAGCGAAGTACACGCCATAGCACATCTTCTCGTAGTGCGGGTAGTTCTGCTTCGAAGTAGACAGCACCTCGCTCAAATAGTACACCAGCCTCTGGACCGGCTGGGCTCGGCCCTCTTCTGGACATTGGACTACGATGACGGTGCTGACCACCTGGCTGGTTGCGGCAATGTAGAGGAGCATGGGCTCTTTCTCAGTCGGCGTCGCCAGGACAGGCGGCGTGGCCAGCATCTTCTTCAGCTCGTGAAAAGCTTGGTCGGCTTGGTCATTCCACTCAAAGTGGTTGGTCTTCTTCATGAGGCGGTAGAGGGGAAGAGCTTTCTCTCCGAGCCGGCTGATGAAGCGGTTCAGGGAGGCCAAGCATCCGGTGAACTTCTGGACGTCTCGAAGTTTGGTGGGAATCGCCATTCTCTCAATGGCCTTGATCTTTACTGGGTTGCATTCGATGCCGCGTTCGGAGCTGGCCGGCTAGCACTCCGAACACGCAATTCTCGGGGTTGAGCTTGATTTGGAACCGGCGTAGGTTCTCAAATGTTTCCTTGAGGTCTTCCAGCAAGGTGCCGCGCTTCTCCGTCTTCACCACAATGTCGTCTACGTAGACGTGGGCGTTTCTGCCGAGCTGCTTGAGGAGGCACTTCTGCATGCAACGCTGAAAAGTGGCACCGGCATTTCTCAAGCCGAATGTCATAGTCAGGTAGCAAAAGGCTCCGAATGGCGTGATGAAGGCGGTCTTCAGGTGGTCTGCCGGATCTAGCTTTATCTGGTGGTACCCTGAGTAAGCATCCAAGAAACTCAATAGCTCACATCCGGCCATGGAGTCTATCACTTGATAGATCCTTGGCAGGGCAAAGGGATCTTTGGGGCAGGCCTTGTTGAGGCTCGTGTAGTCTATGCACATGCGCCACTTGTTATTCTTCTTTAGCACGAGGACCGGGTTGGCGAGCCACTCTGGAAAGAAAACTTCCATAATGAAGCCGGCTGCCAGAAGCCGGGCTATCTCCTCTCCCACAATCCTTCTTTTCTCCTCCGACAGTAGGCGGAGGGGTTGTTTGACTGGCTTTGCGTCTTCTCGGACGTGTAGTTTGTGCTCGGCGAATTCCTTCGGAACACCCGGCATGTCCTTGGGGGACCATGCGAAGATGTTCCGATTCTCACGGAGGAAATCGGCGAGCTCGCCTTCCTATTTGCTGTTTAGGTTTGCCCCGATGACGGCAAACCTCTCTGGGCGCTCGGGGTCAAGAGGTATCTTCTTCGTCTCCTTGGCCGGCTGGAAAGATCCTTGAGCATCATGCTCCTTGGGATCGGGGGACAAGGCCGACTGTTTGCCGGCCATGGCCACGACTCGGTCAAACATCTTCTTTTCTTCGGCAATCACAAGGGACTCGGCCAGCCGGCTGCTGGCTGCTGAGCACTCGGAAGATTTCTTGTAATCGCCGGCTATGGTGATGACGCCCTTGGTGCTCGGCATCTTCATCTTGAGGTATGCATAGTGGGGAACTGCCATGAACCTGGCCAAGGCAGGTCGGCCAAGCAATGCATGGTAGGGGCTCTCCAGGTCCACCACTTCAAACCAGATCACTTCCCGGCGAAAATGCTCCTTGTCCCCAAAAAGTACATCAATCTTGATCTTGCCAATGGGGGCGCAGGACAGGCCGGGTACGATGCCATGGAACACAGTCCGAGTAGGCATGAGTTGCTTCGTCTTGACATTCAGCTTCTCCAGGGTGTCACGGTACAGGATGTTGATGCTGCTCCCGCCGTCTATCAGCATGCGGGAGAAACGGGCGGCGCGTCTATCCGTTGCAAGGGTGGCATCCAAAACCAACGCATAAGAGCCGGGAGACGGCATCACCTCTGGGTGGTCGGCCCGGCTCCAGCTGATAGGTTTTTCTGACCAGTGCATGTGCTCGGCGGGGTTGGCAGCGATCATGCTGACTTCTTGGTGCTCTCGACGTTTGCTGCGCCGGTCTTCGGGCTGGCTTGTGAAGATGACATAGGCGGCATGCTCGTCGGGGAACTCATCGTGCACGGCTCCGACTGCGGGCCAAGCGGTCGGCGGCTGCGGAGCCGGAGGCGGCGGACCGGCAGGCGGAGGCGGCGCAAGCCCTTCGCCTTTGGAGATTCAGGTGAGCCAGTGGCACTTCCGGGTCATGTGATTGGACGGCTTCGCGCCGCTGTGGAACTTGCACGGGGCGTCGAGAGTTTGCTCGTAGGAGAAGGCCGGCTGCCAAGCCGGCCTGCCGCCCTTGGGTTTCTTGGGCGCGGGCTGCCCTTCGGGCCACTCGTCTTCGACTGTGGCCACCTGCCGACTGGCGGAAGGCGGCACGGGACCCTTGCACTTGTGGTCGTTCTGGTGTGGGCGTCGGCCGGAGTCCCCAGCCGGCGTCTTGGGCGCCGGGTTGAGTACCTTCCCGGACACGTCTACCCGGAGTTCGGTCTTCATTGAGGAGTCGGCGGTGGCGTACTTGTCCGCTATGACCAGAAGCTTGTCGAGGGTAGTCGGCTCGTCGCAGAGGAGCTTGTGCTTGAGGAGGGTGCCTTCTCGGCACCCGGCAGTGAAGTATTCTATGGCTTGCACCTCGTGCACCCCTTCGCAAGAGTTGCGGAGCTCGGCCCAACGCGTGAGATAGTCGCGAGTAGACTCGGCGGGGCCTTGTACGCACAAGGAGAGCTGTCTGGGCTTGGGAGCCCGCTTGTAGGTGCTGGTGAAGTTGCGGACGAAGGCTTCTGTGAAATCTAGCCAGCTGTTGATGCTGTATGGCTTGAGGCTATTGAGCCAGGTCCGCGCCGTGCCTTGCAGCATGAGGGGCACGTACTTCACGGCAACGCGCCTGTTGCCGTTTGCTATGCTAACCGCCGTGGAGTAGTCGATTAACCAATCTTCCGGCTTCACAGAGCCATTGTACTTGGGCGTGTCTCTTGGGAGCGAGAACCCTTTGGGGAAAGGCTCGTCGCGGATGCGGGGGCTGAAGCAAGGTGGGCCGACATCGTCTTCTTCTTCCAGCGCCAGGGATCGCGCCAGGCGGTCGATCCGATGGCGGGCGTCGTTCTCGCCGACTCCTTCGCGGCGACCTAGCCGGCCGCTGAGAGTCGGATGCGCAACAGGCGGTGGGGTGGGATATCTCTCTCCATGGGGCCGAGCGGAGGCGGGTTGCCTCGCCACTCCACGGCCCGGGGGTGGCCTTCTGCGTCTCTCTCGATGGAGATTCGGGTTCGGCTTCGGTTGGCAGTCGGCTCTTTCTCGTGCCACGCGCGGGTTTTACCCGTAGTCGGCGTCCGGGACGTCGCGTCGTGATCTCGGCGCGGGGGAGGGCTTTCCGCGCGGGCGTCGGCTTCGTATCGCTACGCGGCTGCATCGATTAGCTGCTGGATGCGTCAGGTCATGTGGGGGAGTTCTTCGGCCCCCAGTCTGTCTAGCTCGTCTATGGCCGCCTGGGCGGCGCAGGTTCTCGAGTGGAGTGGCATAGACTGGGCGGTCGACTCCTAGCGTATCGGCGACGACAGCGCCGTGCTGTCTGACAACGCCGGCCCGGCTGGGCCCGCCTGGGGGCGGCATGCCAAAGGCGGCGCAGTCGGCTTTGCGTCGGTGGGCCTCAGCGAGGCGTCTCATGGAAACCAACTTCTGGCCCTCCGCGAGGAGGGCGAGGCGGCGAGCCTCTAGTGCTTCAGCGTCGGCATCGGCCGGGAGGGGGATGGACAAGTCGTGGATCGCCGTGTGCGGGGCATCGCGGGCGCTCTCGTCAGAAGTGCCGCCGTGGCCGATGACCATCACCTCGGTGGTGACAGCGTCGCCGCCATCAGCCCGGGGAAGCGGGTCGTTGTAGATCATGACGTCGGTGGGGAAAGTGTCGAGTGAGGCCGTGTCGGAGTCGACAGGCATCGGGTCGGTGGAGCCAACCAACTCCAAGTCCACAGCAGGCTCACCGGAGACGTGGAGCTGGCCGAGGAGGTTGACGAGGTGGTCGGTGCCCGCGTCGGAGATGAGGGTCTTGTCGAGGAGATCGGCGAGGCCGCTCGCTGCGCAGACGTTGGTGACGCCTTGCAGCGCGTCGTGGCAAGCGTCGTCAGGCATGCCGGGCTGGCTACGCTCGCGCGGGAGGAAGAGGGTTCCCGTCCAGAACAGGTCTCCGGACGATGGTGCACCTGGCCCCACGGTGGGCGCCAAATGTCGGGTGGTAGGTGCGACATATGCCAACGGGTGGCTTATCATTGTGGGAACCAATAAGACGTAGCCGGTGCCTGGAAGCGGGATGAGGCGAAGACATGCACGCCGGCAAATCTTACCCAGCTTCGGGGCTCTCCGTGGAGATAACACCCCTACTGCTGCTCTACGGGGTCTCCGCATGATCACTAGATGAACAAGTAGCTACACGATGCTCCGTGAGCTGTTTGGCGAGAGGAGGAAGAAGGGCACTGCTCGCTCTCTTCTCCTCCCTATGTGGTGTCTAAGACTAGCAAGGATCGACCCTTTGCATGGGTGTCCCGGGGGGTTTATATAGGCCTACCCCCGGGGATACAATGGTAATCCGGCTGGGCGTGGGGCCCAGCCGTCTGTGTCTACACTCGCCGGCTTCTACGCCGGCTACTGGGGCCCGCCGGCTGCCGGCTCCTTGGTCGACAGGCAGGCCCCACTGTCCAGGGCCTTGTCGGGGGCTGGTTACTGTTGCTCAATCCTGGTGACGAGGGCTTCGCAGAGGTGGGCGTGGCTACAGTGCCGCCGTCCAGCGGGTGATCGCTGTAGCCTCACCGCGTCTTGTCTCCTTAATGGGGCGTCTCCTTCGAGGGAGGTGGCAAGCCGGTTGTGTGGAGCCGGCTCTGTCTTCGGCCGGCTGGGGGAGGCCTGGCCGCCTTCGGGTGTCTCTCTGCCCGAAGGGGCCCTCCGCTCGTGGGCCGCGCTGGCAGCCCGTCGTGGATGACATCAGGGTCAACGTGGTAACAGTGCCGCGCCGGACGGGTCATGGCCACCCGTATGGCGCACTGTGCCAGGCGTGCTCCGGGATTCGGGGGTGGCAGGCTTTACTGTAGCCACGCCCCGTCACATCGCCGTTATGTGGATGCAGACTTCGAGGGTACGATCTTGACCGCTTTGTGGGAGCCGGCTTCTCGGAGTCGGCCTTCTTGTGGCCGGCTTCTCGGAGCCGGCCCTCCCGCGGCTTTCTTCATGAGGGCTAAAGTCAGGTTGCCTTCCGATAGCCGGCCTGGGAGACAGCCGGCAAGGGGAAGGCGGCCCCATGTCTTGGGTTCTTGAGGGCCGGATCAGCTCGTAATTTTTTCAGAAGGGCCAGGGGGAGACGGCTAGGCTACCCATGGTTATTTACTCCGACATTCGGGCCCTCTCTATGGAGGTAATACCCTGCGTCATGCTTGATTTATCTTGATGAATATGAGTATTACAAGAGTCGATCTACCATGAGATTGTAATGGCTAAACCCTAAGAGTCTAACCTAGCTATGATTATAGGGATTCCATCTATCTACGGACCTAGCCCTCCGGTTTATATAGACACGAGAGGGATCTTGGGTTACACAAGGTCGGTTATAGAGAAAGGAATCTACATATTTGATCACCAAGCTTGCCTCCCACGCTGAGGAGAGTCCCATCCGGACACGGGTGCAGTCTTTGGTCTCCATATCTTCACAGCCCACCAGTCTGGCCCATGGCTAACAGGTCGGACGCCCGAGGACCCCTTAGTCCAGGACTCCCTCAGGGCCTCTCTTGTAATGGCCCGCGAATGACTTTAATGCACGGAGGAGTAACTACCAATTCACTCTTCCCACCATGCCCTTATCCTCAACCACGTATGTTGCATGCATCACGCGGGGTAGGTAACGGAGGCGCTTGGTGCGGGAGAGCATCAAGGCAGGGGCCCGATCTTCTTGAATTGGCGGAGGAGGGCAGCGGTTACCTGTTGAGGGATCGGTTCTCCTCCCCGACCCGCCTATAAAAGGAGGGGCGGGGGAGGAGCGGAGGCATTCATCCTCGCATCCCTTCTCCCCCATCCTCTGCCTTCTGCTGGTTATGCTGAAGGGAAGAGCCCAGGGCCAGGCCCTAGGTAGTATCTTGAGGTTGGCGGTACCGAATGCTCGTGTTGATGCTTGGGGAGTGAGTCTGGTCCAAGCCCGAAGAACACGCGATGGACGAGTCGTCCGTGGTGTGGGAGATATCAAGCTTTCCCATTGCGGTGAAATGCTTGTCTCTTCTACCTCGTTCGGTCGTCCGTCAGGTAACGCGACATCTTGCCTTGAGGTGCTGCCGCTGGTTGGTCCGATGACCAGGTTCTTGGAGCCCTCGACACCCTTCCGGGATGCACGACTAGAGATCATTGGTAATCCCAGTACTTCCCCTTCCGGTGGATCTAGGGCTGATGTTGAAGGGAGGTGCGCCTTCCTGCCCACCAAGGTGGGGAGCGGCGTGCCCCAAGTCCCCTGGCCGTCTTGGCACTTGGCTGCTTCTCCGGGGAAGGCGTCGGACCGAGATGTTGGCGCTTCCCTGGAGTGGTGTTGATGAAGATGAAGCCATGGAAGACGGAGAAGGCGGGAGGTAGGCTGCTAGGTCGGAGTACGATAGCACCGACGTGTTCGTCTCGTACTAGCGGCATGCTGCCTTGTCTCTCTGTCTTTCCCCTCCCTTCCCCGACACCGTCATCACCGGTTTCTCGGTCGCTGGGGAAGGGATCGCCTTCCTGGCGCTTTCGCCTCCTCCAGCAATCTTCCAGCTGAGTTCCAACAGTGTTCCCTACCGGTGCTTGTGATGGGGCTTCTGACTAGCCCTGGAGGCGGTGACCAGGAGACCACCGAGGTCCTCCCTCCGTCCTCCTCCTTCGCAGCCTTGCCACTCCCGATCTTGTCAGGCTGCGCCTGGCAGGCCCTGACGGGATTGGGGGGACATTTCTCGATGCACCCATTTCGCCCTCTTCTCTTCCCACCGCAATACTTGGGATAAGAGTGATAGAGAGAGGATTTTACAAAGCACTTATCTTTTTTCAATCTTAAATCTGTAGGCACTTGCCAAATTTTAGTTCAAATAATATAATCTCTTGAATCCATGTCTATGTCATGTAAGGTTTGTACTTGTTTGATCAGCATATTAATGAAAAAGATGAACCTTGTCGGGGACTCGTGCATGTAATATGTCCATGCATGAAAAAGATGAACTACCCGGTAAGGGCCTTCCCACTTCGGCGTCAACTTGTTTGTACCCTTGGCGGGCTGAGCACGCCTAAGGACAAGGTCGCCTTCCTCAAAACACAGGGCATGAACCCTACGGCTGTGATAGTGACGCAGGGCTTGCTAATAGCGTGCAGCACGTGTAGCAGCCCAGAGAAGGTTCTCCTCGAGAAGCACAGCGTTGTCACATAGGTGCTGATATAGCGCTACTTCATCGTAGGCAAGCACCCGAGGCGACCAGTAAATGAGTTCCGTGGGGATAAATGCTTCTGCCCCATAAACTAGGGAGAAGCAGCACACCAATCCTTTCAAGAACCTAATAGTTGACTGAGCAGTCACCTTTCCCACGGCATATACTTCTGGCCACTTTGTAAACTTGTCGATGGCAACAAACAAGAATTCAAAGCCCCTGGCAGCTCCAGGGAAAGGGCCGAGGATATCGAGCCCCCAGACCGAAAACGGTCATGACAAAGGGATTGTCTGAAGTGCTTGTGCAGGAAGATGGATGTTTTTGGAATGGAACTGGCAGTCTTCACACTTGGTGACTAGCTCAACCGCATCTTGGAGGGCCGTGAGCCAATAGAATCATTGTCGGAATGCTTTCCCAAGTAATGCCCTTGATCTAATCTGGGAGCCGCACATGCCTTTATGTATTTCCGCCAACAGTTCCTTTCCTTCTTCCCAGCAGATGCACTTCAATTTCACAGCATTGGGCCTCCATCTGAATAGAGTGTCATCGACAAACTGATACATATTGGCCCACCGGGCTACTCTTTCAGCTTCCTCTTGCTCATCGGGAAGTTCTCTAGTTTGGAGGAAATGGACTATCTGCCTTGCCCAAGTTGGAGCCTGGGGCTCATCAACAAGGACTAGCGGCACCTCCTCATCTGCGGGAGCGTGTTCCTCGACCACGGGGACCAGTGGCCCAGCAGGAGAGCGCAGCCCGGCAATCGATGGGGAGTTGTTTCTGGAAGGGTCCCTACCAGGAGCCCTGGGAGAGGCTTGCTAGAGTCCAACTTCCTCCTATTTCGGGCCATTGTTGTTGGAGATACAGAGGGCTGAGTAAGATGGAGAACAAAAGTTCCTGGTTCCATTGGATGTTTTTGCGCATCACACACTTTGACAGATGATCAACTATGCTATTTTTCGCATGGGGGACATGCTCTGTTAGCAATCCGTCAAAGCGCTCCTCCAATCTTCTCACTTGCTCAATGTATGCCTCCATCAATGGACTTTGGTAATCCTTGTTGACTTGTTTCACCACAAGTTGTGAATCTCCTCGAATGATCAGCTTCTTGATTCCCAATTCTGTGGCAATCCTAGGCCTGACAAGGAGCCCTTCATACTCTGTTATATTGTTGGTTGCCTCCTCCCAGGGAAAATGCATCTAGACGACGTACTTCAATTGCTCCCTAGTGAGAGAAACGAGAAGCACGCCAGCCCCTACACCTTGTAGGGAGAATGCACCATCGAAATACATAATGTATTCTTGGGGCGCTTCCTTGCCGGGGGTAACTGTTTCTAGTACTTCTTCATCAGGGGTTGGCAGCCACTCTTCAATAAAATCTACCAATGCCCTGCTTTGAATTGTTGATGCGCTCTCAAATTTCAGGCCAAAGCTGGATAACTCCAAAGCCCACTCCACAATTCTATCGGTAGCCTCAGGGTTTCGGAGTATCCTTTGCAGCGGAAAGCGGGTGACAACCGTAATCTCATGGGCTTGGAAGTAGTGGCGCAGTTTTCCTTGAGGCCATGATGAGGCCAAAAATCAACTTTTGCACACTAGAGTACCTCGATCTAGCCCCCTATAATAGGGAACTAACGAAGTATACTGGGCGCTGCACCACTTTCTTCCTTGCCACGTCCTTGTGGTTGCCCTTGCTGATGTGCTCTTCTTTGTCCTGATCCTCATCCGGTCCTCCCGGGCTTTGCTCACTTGCCGCTAAATATAGTAGCAATAGCTCTTGTGGTTTGGGGCAACCAAAGTAGGGCACGCTCGGCAGACTTGGAGATGAATTTGCTAAGTGCGGCAATGCACCCTGTCTGATGCCTCACATCTTTGACTATCTTGTGTGCTTGAATCTGCTCAATAGCCTTGATCTTGTCAGGGTTGGCTTCGATCCCACGATGGGACACGAAGAACCCAAGTAGCTTGTCGGAGGGAACGCCAAACACACACATCTCCAGATTTAGCTTCAAGTTGATCTTACACAGATTAGCAAATGTCTGCTCCAAATCCTGGATGAGGGTTGATCCGTCCTTGGTCTTGACCACAGTATCATCCATATATAGCCTCAATGTTTTTGTGCAACTATGGTTCAAAACCAATCTGGACTGCTCTTGCAAAAGTAGACCCAACACACTTTAACCCGAAAGGCATGCGCACAAAGCAGTACGTACCACATGGGGTGGTGAACGAGGTCTTCTCTTCGTCTTCCTTGGACCTGAAGATCTCATGCCACCCAGAGTATGCATCCAGAAAGGAGAGCAAATCACAACCTGAAGTGGAGTACACAATCTAGTCTATGCGCGGCAAGGGAAATGGGTCCTTCGGGCAAGCCTTGTTGAGATCTGTGAAATCTATGCAAAGCCTCCATTTTTCGTTAGCCTTGCATACGACCACCGGGTTTGCTAACCATGTCGGATGCAGTACTCCTTTGACCAGACCAGCTGCCTCAAGCTTCTTAATCTCTTCGGCAATGAACTGCTACCTCTCCAAGGCCTGCTTTCAAACCTTCAGCTTGACGGGTTGGGCATGTGGGCAGACAACAAGGTGGTGCTTGATTACCTCCCTGGGAACACCAGGGATATCAGATGGTTGCCAGGCAAACACATTAATATTCACCCGCAGGAAGGAAACGAGCGTGCTTTCCTATTTGTCATTAAGGATGGCGCTGATAGTGAAGGTACCATCAACGCCGGCCAGCCCTACGGGGACCTTCTTCACATGTGGTGCAGCAACCTTGGATCTCTTGCTGTTGGAACTCCCGGCAAGTCATCAACAGACTCAGCGAACTCTGAAGAGGTATGCTTCCCGGATTCCTTGCTGGTGTCCCTACTATCCTTCTTCTTCCCTTTGTTCACCTTGGTGGGAACTGCTGCTGCCATGACCTCTGCCGCAACTGCGTCCCGGTAGATCTTATCCACGCAAACGATTGTGTCTTTCTCATCTGACAGAATGGAAATGACTCTTACCATCCCTGGCATCTTCAAAGTATTGTTGGCATAGTGGGATGCCTCCATGAATTTTGCCAGAGCTGGGTATCCAAGGATCCCATTGTACGGAAGGGGAAGATCGACCACATGAAACACAACCTTCTCAGTCTGGTAGTTCAATTCTCCCCCAATTGTCACTGGCAACGTGATATTCCCCTTAGGATGACTACTGCCGGGATTGACTCCTTCAAACGTGCCCGTGTCCTTTAGCTCTTCCTCCGCTACCTGAAGTGAAAGTGCAACTATCCCTAGGTGCTTTTGGTAATTCATAACAACATATAACTCGTTGAGCTAATGCTATTCCAAGATGATTATTTCAGGAAAGCTCAATGATTGGCATGGCATGGATGTGAAAGTGGAACCCTCAAAATGCTAAGGACAAAGAATTGGCTCAAGCTCAAAAGTTCAAGACTCCTCATTTTATATTTTAGTGATCCAAGATCACATTGAGTCCTTAGGAAAAGCCAATACTATCAAGGAGGGATGAGGTGTTGCTTAATGAGCCTCTTGCTTTATGTGCTTGGTGATATGCTCCAAAATCCTCAACCACTTTTCCATAGCCACAAATGACCTAAACTCTAAGCCAAACTCGGTCATACCGATTCTTTCAATCCAGCGCCACCGAGTTTCACTTGTCATCTGCCACTGCCAAACCCTAGCAATTTGGTCCTACCGATAAGGATCTCGGTCTCACCGAGATGGGATTGCAAACTCTCTGTTTCCCTTTCGTAACTTTTCGGTCTCACTGAAAGAGCGAATCGGTCCCACCGAGATTGCAATGTAAACTCTCTGTTTCCTTCTTATAACTTTTCGGTCTCACCGAAAGAGCGAGTCGGTCCCACCGAGTTTACCTGACCAACTCTCTGGATAGCTTATTGCCAAACTCGGTCTCACCGAGTTTGTGCAATCGGTTCTCACCGAGATTACGTTATGCCCAAACCCTAACCATATCGGTCCTACCGAGTTGCATGTCAGTCCCACCGAAAATCTCTAACGGTCACTAGGTTTACCTTTTCGGTCCGACCGAGTTTTGTTGATTCGGTCCCACCGAGATTGGAAAACTGTGTGTAACGGTTGGATTTTGTGTGGAGGCTATATATACCCCTCCACCTCCTCTTCATTCGTGGAGAGAGCCATCAGAACACATACACATTCCAACTCATATGTTCTGAGAGAGAACCACCTACTCATGTGTTGAGACCAAGATATTCCATTCCAACCATATGAATCTTGATCTCTAGCCTTCCCCAAGTTGCTTTCCACTCAAATCTTCTTTCCACCAAATCCAAATCCTGTGAGAGAGAGTTGAGTGTTGGGGAGACTATCATTTGAAGCACAAGAGCAAGGAGTTCATCATCAACACACCATTTGTTACTTCTTGGAGAGTGGTGTCTCCTAGATTGGCTAGGTGTCACTTGGGAGCCTCCGACAAGATTGTGGAGTTGAACCAAGGAGTTTGTAAGGGCAAGGAGATCGCCTACTTCATGAAGATCTACCGCTAGTGAGGCAAGTCCTTCGTGGGCGATGGCCATGGTGGGATAGACAAGGTTGCTTCTTCGTGGACCCTTCGTGGGTGGAGCCCTCCGTGGACTCGCGCAACCGTTACCCTTCGTGGGTTGAAGTCTCCATCAACGTGGATGTAGGATAGCACCACCTATCTGAACCACGGGAAAAACATCCGTGTCTCCAATTGCGTTTGAATTCTCCAAACCCTTCCCTTTACATTCTTGCAAGTTGCATGCTTTACTTTCCGCTGCCAATATACTCTTTGCATGCTTGCTTGAATTGTGTGATGATTGCTTGACTTGTCCTAAGATAGCTAAAATCTGCCAAGAACTAAAATTGGGAAAAGGTTAAGTTTTTATTTGGTCAAGTAGTCTAATCACCCCCCTCTAGACATACTTTCGATCCTACAAGTGGTATCAGAGCTTTGGTCTCCATTTGCCTTGATCTCCATAGATTTTGGTGATCATAGCCTTGGTTTCACAACCTAGGAGAGTATGGCGTCTAGTGAGGGAAATTATCACCGTAGAGGTCCTTACTTTGATGGCACTAATTTTGCTAGTTGGAAGCATAAAATTAAAATGCATATTCTTCGACATAACCCCACCGTATGGGCTATTGTTTGTGTTGGTTTGCAAGGTGACTTCTTTGATGGGAGAGAACCAAACCGTGAAGCTACCGCGGATGAGCTGAAGATGTTGCAATACAATGCTCAAGCTTGTGATATTCTCTTCAACGGATTGTGCCTCAAAGAATTCAACAAAATCAGCCGTCTTGAGAATGCAAAGGAAATTTGGGACACTTTGATTGATATGCACGAAGGTACCGACTCCGTCAAGGAATCCAAGTTGGATGTGCTTCAAAGTCAACTTGACAAGTTCAAAATGAAGGATGGTGAAGGTGTTGCTGAAATGTACTCTAGGCTTGCTCTCATCACAAATGAGATTGCCGGCTTAGGAAGTGAAGAGATGACCGATAGATTCATCATCAAGAAGATCCTAAGAGCCTTGGATAGGAAATATGATACCGTGTGCACATTGATCCAAATGATGCCCAATTACAAAGATCTCAAACCAACGGAAGTGATTGGAAGGATTGTTGCTCATGAGATGTCACTCAAGGATAAAGAGGAACTTCACAACAAGTCAAGTGGTGCCTACAAAGCGTCATGTGAAGTCCCCACATCATCAAGTGAGAAACAAAACTTCAATGAAGAATTGAGCTTAATGGTGAAGAACTTCAACAAGTTCTACAAGAGAAGAAGCAAGGATAGAAGCTTCAAGTCTAGGTCCTACAATGACAAAAGATCTTCTAGTCGAGAGCGAAACTGCTACAATTGTGGAAGACCCGGACACTATTCCAATGAGTGTACGGCTCCCTACAAGAGAAGAGAAGATTCTCCAAAAATAAGAAGCAAAGAATCACCACCAAGAGAGAGAAGGAGTAGGGATGATCATTATGAACGGAGATACTCACGGAGAAGCAAGGATTCGGAAAGGAAGGAAAAATCATCAAGGAGCTAGACAAAACGAAGACATCAAGCTCATGTTGGTGAATGGGTATCCGGCTCCGACTCCGACAGCCACTCCGAGAGAAGTTATCACTCCGACTCCGAAGATACTCAAGATGAAGGTGTTGCCGGTCTAGCACTTGTGTCAACCAACTCCTACGACATATTTGACTCACCAAATGAAGGAATTGGAAGATGCTTCATGGCCAAAGGTCCTAAGGTAACACACCCCGAGTATGTTGATTTTAATAGTGATGAAGATGACTTGTTAGGTGATGATGATTTGCTTGTTGACAACTCTAGTGATGAGTACTATGGTGAAACATTAATTAATCATGCTAAAACGAATGACAATGATAAGGAGAAGATTGAGGCTCTAACTAAAGAACTAAACACTCTTAAGTTAGCTCATGAAACTATCTTCGAAGATCATCGAGAACTTTTAAGAGCTCATGAGAAATTACGCTTTGAAAAGATTAATCTTGAGCAAGAGCGTGAGTTCTTAAAAGTAATCAATGATGATCTCCGCAAGAAAAGTTCTTCTCACATTGCCAAGCGTTTACTTTTATCCACTTACATGCCTCAAGTCAAGTCTAGTAACAAGAACAAGAAAGATTCTTCCTCTAGTAGTAACAATGATCATGCTAAATCCAATATTGTTGCTTCTAGTAGTTCTCTTGATTCCACTAATGATTCTCTTAGCCAAGTTACACTTGAGCAAGAAAATAGCTTATTGAAGGGAATTATAGAGAAAGGAGTGTACAAAAGCCTTGCCGGGAGTAAGCAATTCGAGGAAATTGTGCGCAAGCAAGGAATGCACCGGAAGAATCAAGGTGTTGGTTTTGAACGAAAGTTCAATGCCAATGGAGTTGAGTGGGAAGAAGATCAATACCCCAAAACGAAGTTTTTTCCTCAACAAGAGAAGTATGATACGTCCTTCAAGGGGACACAAGCTCAAGATGATCTTCCACCACAAGACTACAAGCAAAAAGGCAAGGACAAGCTTCAAGAGGAGATTGATGCATTTGAAGAAGCTCCTAAGACCTTAGTCAAGTGGATTCCCAAGACCACTTCAAGTTCCACTTCATCAAGTACGACTACAACTCCAAGGATTCCCATCAAGATGGTGTGGATCCAAAAGAAGAAGAACTAGAGAGTTCTCGAGGGTGACTCCGCCAACATACCTCTCTTATCATTTTGGCAAGGACAAGTGCAATCAACTTCCACATCTTGCACTAGTTCAAGGAGTCACAAACCCGCGTGTTGGTAAGACAAGGGACAAGGTAACCTAAAAGTTTTCATGGACATCATCTTGTGTGTGCATCACTCTATGTCTATGGATATCCTTGTTTGTTCCTTGTGGGACTAACCCATGTAGGTATTGAAAGTGCAATTCACTCAAATGGATAGCTCCAAGTGATCTACATCAACATTGAGCATCCACATCTTCAACATCTACATGAAGTCATCATCGACAAAACCCAAGGTTAGTTCATCCCTCTTAGGGGGGATATCACATCTAGGGGGAGCTTTACTCTAAAACTTGAGCTAAAGCAACTCTAAAGATGTGAATACAACAATGCTTTATGTAAAAGTGGTAACCCCACTTGAGCTTAAACGATGAGTATGACCTACGATCAAGTGATCTCACTTGACTCCTAAGTCAATATACTCATATATAGATGACCTAGTCATCGCAAATTGCTTGATAGATGCTACAATTGGTTGTGCATGCTTTGCCACATATTTCATTTGCCATCTTATTGTGTGAGCATGTTGGTTGCATATTTTACTCATTCGAGGACATCCACTTGTTGTTTTGATTGTTTGGCTTTATCTTCTTTTGCCAAGTGGATGGACAAGAATGCCTAAGTACCTCCTCTAGCTATCTATGCTTTTCTCGTCTCAAACTCTATTCATGCTGCATCACAAAATTTGATCAAGTCAGATTCGAACCACTCTGTGTGAGGAGCGCTCGGAGTCCCCGATTCGTCATAGACCTAAACTTCCAAAACCTCTTTGTGATTCTCGGTCTGACCGATTCCATACTTTCGGTCCTACCGAGATCATTAAGTTGATCTAGGTTTTCGATCTCGGTGCAACCGATTTGAACTTTTCGGTCACACTGAGTTGCAATAACTGTATACAGTTTTGCATCTCGGTGCCACCGAGTTGTTCCACTCGGTCACACCGACAGGGTCGGGCTATATATAGTCACGGGCAAAATTTGGAAATTTCTCCGAACCCCTTCGCCCGCGCGATAGCCTGCTCTGCCAACTTGGTCTCCGGATTGTCTCCTTGCCGCCAGCCGCCTCCAGTCGCTGGTCTCCGTCGCCGTCAACGGGGATTCTGCCCCGCCGTTGCCGCCATAGCGAGTCTCCGCCGAACTAGGGTATGGACTCGATCTTTGTGCTATTCTCCAATCCGATTCCTAGCACATTGTGATCATCATGATTCTTGCCACGTTTGATAAACTCCTATCCAGTCAATGAACTCATAGATTAGGTTTAATTCGAAAATTTTAGGGTTAGGTTTCCGCCGAAACCATCTCGGACCCACCGAGTTGAAAAACTCGGTCCCACCGATTTGGCTTATGCCATTGCACAAGTGAGACTCGGTCTGACCGAGAATTACTTATCGGTGTGACCGATTTTGGTACTCTGTGAAACCCTAGCAGTCTTGGTGCCACCGAACTGTGACTCGGTCTGACCGAGTTCACTAGTTCTGGTGCCAAAACTGCTTCGGTGTCACCAGTTTAGAAATCGGTAGATCCGAGATGCTTTCAGTGGAAAACTAAAACTAAGTTTTTGAATTATTCTTTTGCAAAAATCTCTGCATTTTGTGATGCTCATCCACTCTATCTCATATATAATCTATTCACAGGGTCAGTAGTCAGAGTTTGCATCATGTCAGACCAAAGTGACAGCCAGAACTTGTCAGAGCAGCAAGTACAGTTGAGTGAGGGCACTAGTCCCTCAAGTTCCTCAGATGATGGCAGCAGGAGCACCCCCAGCAATCTGCCTAAAGCTGCCACACGTCAGAGAAAGAAGAGAACCTCAGACTCAGAAGATGAGGATTATGTGGCAGAGGAGGAAGCCACCTTCAAGAGAGTTGAGCCAGCATAGGGCACAAAGCCAGGGCTGAAGATCAAAAGGCCAGCAGGCAGGCAGCCCATGTCAAAGGCCAGAGCTTCAACTGAGAAGCCCATAGAGCCAGTTGCTGCTGAGAGCAAGAAAAGAAAGGAAAGGGTGAAGAAGACTATGGCCAGAGTGCTTGGCAAGGCCTCCATCATGGAAGATGAGGAGGAAGAAGAAGAGGTAGCTACACCAGCACCTAAGGCACCCAAGCTAATGGGTGATGCCATAAAATCAGGGGGAGCTGCTTCCAAGGCCAAGTCAGCTCCAAAGCCAAAGCCAAAGAGAAACACAAGAAGCATCCCAGCCACTGAAAAGAACAAGGCCCCAGTGCCTGAAGCTGCAGAAGAAGAGGAAGAGAGTGTTCTTAGAAAGCTCAAGCCCAAGATCCCAGACCACAACGATGCTCATCCTGTGGCTGAGGATATGAAGCTCAGGAGAGATTCAGGGATGAGGAAGTGGAGAGAAGCAGATCTGTATGCTTCAAGGAGAAGGACAGCGGTTGACTATAGATTTCACACCAAGGAGCAGCAGGATTTCTATGAGACAGTGCTGCTAGACAAGAAGCCAATTGTCTGCGATATGAGATGGGTCGATTGGCATTATATCAAGGACAATGAAGAATACTACCCAGGAGTTCAGGACAGCTTTAAGGCGTGTGGAGTAGAGGACTTTGTTGGGCAGAAGCTCACAAAGTGGAACGAGGAATTCATCATGCAGTTCTACTCCACAACCCACTTTTATCCAGACGGTAGGATAACTTGGATGTCAGAGGGTACGAGGTACTAGTCCACAGTTGCTGAATGGGCTCAGCTGATCAACGCCCCGGAAGAGCAGGATGATGACTTGGACATTTATGCCAAGAAAAAGATGGACCACAACTCTATGTCCAACATGTACAAGGAGATTCCGAATGAAGCACTTGACACGTTCAAGTTTGGCTCAGTGCATTATCTTCTATCAGGACTGCCCACTATCAACTGGATACTGAGGCACACCCTATTACCCAAGTCTGGAGATCACAAGATGATCAGAGGTCACGCGATCAATTTGCTTCATGTCTTTGACGTGCCTCAAAAATTCAAAGTCATGAATCTCATAGTGGAAACAATCAAAAGGACTGCAGCAGATCAGAAGAGGAGCTATGGATATGCCCCTCAGATTCAGGAGCTCATCAACTCCAAGATGGGCACGGGCGTGTATTTATTGGATAAGGAACACCTGCCCATCCGTCCAGACTTCGAAGATAATCAAGTGGTCATGACTGAGAATGAGCCATCATCTGCCCAAGCACAAGCCAAGAAGGAGAAGGCGAGGAAGGAGAAAGCTGCCAAGATGCCTACTCAAGAGGAGGCATCTGAATATTTTCTGAAAACCAAACAAGAGCAGCTTGGTTACCTGATTGCGACCACCCTGCGGATTGAGCAAGGACTAGCCACCCTAACTCAGAACCAGGCAAGCTTAGAGAGGATCATGGAACAGAGGTTCTATGACTTGGACATCAAGGTGACAGAGATACAGACTGCCGTGGAGCAGCTCCAGGATGACATGAATGAGAGGAGAGGCAGGACTACGACTGATGCCTTTGCCAGGGTGCCACGAGGTCTGAGGTCGTCTGCAGTGCCAGTTGACGACACCAAAGCCACCACGTCTGCACCAGCTACAGCCTCAGTTCCACCAGCTACAGCCTCAGTTCCACCAGCTCCAGCGTCCACTTCAGCCTCGACTCCGACCACGTCTACTGAAGGCTTCGTCCTTGGAGTGCTCTGGACTCCACCACCACCTGAATATCAAGCCTGAGTGTCGACTTAGCACTATGCATTTTCTAGGAACTTTTTGGTAACTTGTTGCCAAAGGGGGAGAAAATGTATAGATCATAGGCTTCGAGAGAGAGTGTTGCTTTTATTCTCTCTTGTTTTATTTGGTGGTCTTTCGAACTTTATTTTGCTTGTGTGTGAGATACTATGCCCTTATCTGTGTGAGACATCGATGATCATGTGTTTGATCATAAGCTACACTTAATGTTTGCTTAATATTATCATTCTATCCATCTTATGTGATCACTCACTATTCTTGGTGATGAGTGCATGTATTTCATTCTTATCATTTTTTAGCGCTCCACCAAGATGTATGTGACATGGAAGAGTAACCCATGACTCTCATTCCTTGTGCATTTGCAGTCCAAAGCAAATTCTAAATATGCACAAATTTAGGGGGAGCTCTTACTTGTCACATACTTCTCAAAGCGACGATGTATTTCATGATTATTATAATTTGTCGAAGCTTTGATCTATATGTTGTCATCAATTACCAAAAAGGGGGAGATTGAAAGTGCAACTATCCCTAGGTGGTTTTGGCAATTAATAACAACATATAGCTCATTGAGCTAATGCTATTCCAAGATGATTATTTCAGGAAAGCTCAATGATTGGCATGGCATGGATGTGAAAGTGGAACCCTCAAAATGCTAAGGACAAAGAATTGGCTCAAGCTCAAAAGTTCAAGACTCCTCATTTTATATTTTAGTGATCCAAGATCACATTGAGTCCTTAGGAAAAGCCAATACTATCAAGGAGGGATGAGGTGTTGCTTAATGAGCCTCTTGCTTTATGTGCTTGGTGATATGCTCCAAAATCCTCAACCAATTTTCCATAGCCACAAATGACCTAAACTCTAAGCCAAACTCGGTCATACCGATTCTTTCAATCCGGCACCACCGAGTTTCACTTGTCATCTGCCACTGCCAAACCCTAGCAATTCGGTCCTACCGATAAGGATCTCGGTCTCACCGAGATGGGATTGCAAACTCTCTGTTTCCCTTTCGTAACTTTTCGGTCTCACCGAAAGAGCGAATCGGTCCCACCGAGATTGCAATGTAAACTCTCTGTTTCCTTCTTGTAACTTTCCGATCTCACCGAAAGAGCGAGTCGGTCCCACCGAGTTTACCTGACCAACTCTCTGGATAGCTTATTGCCAAACTCGGTCTCACCGAGTTTGTGCAATCGGTCTCACCGAGATTACGTTATGCCCAAACCCTAACCGAATCGGTCCTACCGAGTTGCATGTCAGTCCCACCGAAATCTCTAACGGTCACTAGGTTTACCTTTTCGGTCCGACCGAGTTTGATGATTCGGTCCCACCGAGATTGGTAGATTGTGTGTAACGGTTGGATTTTGTGTGGAGGCTATAAATACCCCTCCACCTTCTCTTCATTCGAGGAGAGAGCCATCAGAACACATACACCATTCCAACTCATATGTTCTGAGAAAGAACCACCTACTGATGTGTTGAGACCAAGATATTCCATTCCAACCATATGAATCTTGATCTCTAGCCTTCCCCAAGTTGCTTTCCACTCAAATCTTCTTTCCACCAGATCCAAATCCTATGAGAGAGAGTTGAGTGTTGGGGAGACTATCATTTGAAGCACAAGAGCAAGGAGTTCATCATCAACACACCATTTGTTACTTCTTGGAGAGTGGTGTCTCCTAGATTGGCTAGGTGTCACTTGGGAGCCTCCGACAAGATTGTGGAGTTGAACCAAGGAGTTTGTAAGGGCAAGGAGATTGCCTACTTTGTGAAGATCTACCGCTAGTGAGGCAAGTCCTTCGTGGGCGATGGCCATGGTGGGATAGACAAGGTTGCTTCTTCGTGGACCCTTCGTGGGTGGAGCCCTCCGTGGACTCGCGCAACCGTTACCCTTCGTGGGTTGAAGTCTCCATCAACGTGGATGTAGGATAGCACCACCTATCCGAACCACGGGAAAAACATCTGTGTCTCCAATTGCGTTTGAATCCTCCAAACCCTTCCCTTTACATTCTTGCAAGTTGCATGCTTTACTTTCCGCTGCCAATATACTCTTTGCATGCTTGCTTGAATTGTGTGATGATTGCTTGACTTGTCCTAAGATAGCTAAAATCTGCCAAGAACTAAAATTGGGAAAAGGTTAAGTTTTTATTTGGTCAAGTAGTCTAATCACCCCCCCCCTCTAGACATACTTTCGATCCTACATGAAGCTTGATAATAACCTTTGGGGAAATCAGATTCAACCTGGCCCCACCGTCAACCAACATCTTTTGTGACTTTGAGATTGCGAATTGTTGGAGAGACCAACGACGACAAACACCCTACTACGGTGGTGCTGTCAGGATGGTCCTCTTCGCCAAAGATGATGGGCGTGCGTGACCATTTGAGGGGCTTCCAAGACTCTGCCACTGGCTCCACATCATTCACCTCACGCGCCCACCTTTTTAAGTTGGTGGTGAGAGGAGTGCAAAGATGCACCCCCATCAATGCACAGGGTGTCAGTGGCTTTCTGGAATTCCTGCTCGCTGTTTTCCTCTTCATCCCCTCCATCACTCTCATCATTGCAACCTTCCTTCTCTCGGCCCCTGGTGGGTTTTCCTTGGTTCCGAAAAGCCTTGTCGGGGCGATTTGCTTCACCGCCTTGGCTCTTCCCGCTAGTGCCATTCTGACCTTTTTCCTTATCACGCTTCTCATATTCAGCCCTCTACCTCTTGACGAGCTGCTTAACCTGATGACACTCTTGGAGATCGTGGCCTTTGGTCCGACTAATCTTTTAGTACGGCCCATCCCCTTTCCCAGCCCTCTCGACAGCTACAGCCTCCCGGCAGTCAACGCACACGGCAACTTCCTTGCCGGGGGCTTCGGCCTTAGCCTTCTTGCCGGTACTAAGCATGCTCGATCCTTCAACGGTCATCACTGCCTTATCCTTGCACCTCTTGTTGCGCTTCTTGTTCTTCTTCTTTTGACTGGTGGATTCATCGTCATCCTCTGACTTGATGTCGACGCAATCTTCCTCTCCAGGGAAAAACCTTCCCTACTCCACCCGAGCGCATTTGTCCACCAAGGTGTAAAGCTCCTTCACAGTCTTGGGCAACCGCACATTCATCTTGGAATGTATCCTGTGGTTGCACATATTGGATTGGAAGGCAGCTATCATAGCCACCGGTGGATATTTGGGATATTCCTATGGACTCTGTTGAATCTTCACAAATACTTGTGCAGAGTCTCTCCTTATTTCCGTTGGAGAAGATGAAATTCGCTGGGCCATCCTGGTTCTTAATGGCCACCCATGAAGGCGGCAATGAACTCATGGCATAGGTCAGCCCATGACAAAATGGAGTTCTCCGGGCGCCAATGAACTCATGGCACTGGTCAGCCCTTGACGAAATGGAGTTCTCCGGCAGGTGCATCAGCCAAGACCTCACATTTGACTTGAGAGCGAAAGGGAAGTACTTGGCAAACACCTTCTCGTCACTTCCCCCAGCAGCTTGAACAGCGATGGTGTAGATGCTCAAGAACTCTGCCGAGCTCAGCCTTCCATCGTATTTCTCGGGTATCTATGGCTTGAACGTGCAAGCGGATGGCCAACGGACTTGCCGTAGCTCACGAGTAAAGGCAGGGCACCTAACCTCGAAAGGTAGGCACCCGCCAGCCTCCAGCGCAGGCTCGTCGACGTCGGGGCCATCGCACCCATTGGTTCGGCGGCATTCGTCGTGGCGCCACTCGACGACAACGTGCACATCTCCCCTCTACCTGCCACCGGGGCTCGGCGTTGGCCTGGACGTGCTCGACGGTCGGAAGAGGCCATCGAGACATCGTTGGGTTCTTGATTTTGTGGCTCCCATGCTGATTGACATGGAGGGGACTACACAGTGGGGGTGGCCCCTTGTGTATGGCCAGTAGCGCGAGTCGTTGTCGTCGCCTGGGGAGGCCGCAGCGGGCCAGCTCCCTGTGAGCCCCCAGCCTCGGCGAAGCCAATTAGACTCTGAACGGTGGATCTCCATTCATCCATCTGATCGTCCGCCGATGGGAACCTCAACAGTACCTAGCCCGCACCATGGCCTCCATAGTGGTGCTTTGGCATTAGTGATGATGATGTAGATCATATCGTCGCCCGGCTTCGGACGGTGCCGGTGGCGACTGCGTCGCGCCCTCGCTGTTGCGAACCAGCCACTTGGATGGTATGGTGACGCGGTGAAAGCGCTTGAGGGCCAGTGGCTCCATTGGGCACAGTGGCTGGGTCAACCCACTCCGCGGGAGGTGCGTGCCCTGTGGTCGCGCCCGTGGCGGGGGTGGCCGGAGGGTGGCGATCCACCCCAGACCGGGTGCCACCACTGTGGATGTGCCCTTCGGCAAGGGGAAGAGGCATAGACAAAATAACCCACTCATTCGTACCTCGTGGAGCATGACCGTTGGGATGCTGCTCTCCTCCGGTGCCTCCCGCTCCTGCTTCGGCCGCGGGGGAGGTGTTGACAACACAGCCTACGCCGACCGCGTCCCCCGCAGCGCCCACATCCTCGCGCAACTTCGCATTCCCCGCGGCGTTGGCAGCCACGGGTGGCGGAGCCTTCGATGTGGATGGGTGAGCTGCTGTGTAACACCCCTAGTGTCATGCTACAATAATCCATCATGATGATGCTAAGCTACAGAGATTTGCAATGATAATCATGTTGGGATAATATCTCTTTTCAAATTCCTTCTCTGAATTCCATTCAAAGTCAAAGTGCAAAATGAAGTTGATCAAAACTTGTTGGAAAAATGTTCATCTTTTATAAAATAATCCAAAACTATTTGTTGTTAAGGAACACAACATCATCATCAACTCTAGATGGGCCTAATGCTTTTAACAGAGACAAAACAACCTATTAAAATGCCCTTTTCTTTTGTGAAAAATCCAAAACAAATCAAAATCCTCCCAAACTTTTTGTGGCAGGTGCCAAATATTGTAATGTATTTATTTGGCCAAGTCCCACGTTTTACAGAACTCCTTTTGGCAGCTCAAATAATGCATAGCATTTTTCTGTAAAAAGAAAATAGAAAAGGCCACTGTGCACTGGCCTAAGTGCATAGTGCCTAGAGCCCAGCCCACCACGGCCTCCTCCTTCTCCCCCCATTATTTTTTCAAGCGACCGAGGCGCACCCACCGCCGCCGCCGAGCCAGCTCGCCGGCAGCGCTACTGGGTGGATAAGGCCTCCACCGAGCCCCCCTAGATACCCCCCCCACCTCCACCCACTCCCTACTCCATCTCGGCCGCTCTCTCTGCTCACCCCTCGCCCGAGCGAGGTCGCCGCCGAAGCCTCACCGTAGGCGTGGCCCCGACCACCATTCGCCGAGTCGCCGAGTCCTCGAGCTCCCTCTATGTCGTCCTCGTCGACCCCACACTTCATGACAAGCTGGAGTACCCTACAGCGGTCAGGTCAAGCTTTTCCCCAACCTCGGTCGTCGCCGTCTGCCGCGATCGATTCCGCCTCCCCTCTGCGCTCCCGTTCACCCAGGGCCTCCGTGTGCCGTGCCGTAAGCCTCCGCACCCTCCTCCTTCCTCTGGTTCCTCCTCATGCACCGTAGATGGCTTGTGGTGCCTCCGTCGCCATTGCCGCATGCGGCCACGTCCGCGAGCTCGTTGCGCTCACCCCGTCCATCTCCGAGCCAAGCCATGGCCTTCGTCGAGTTGCTGGAGGTCCGTAGAGCCCGCTAGCGCCGTTTGTTAGCTAGAACGTAGCCCGTAGCATGGTTTTCGGAGATGCCCATATTCCAGCGCCTCCTGCGGTCATTGTTGAGCTCCACTCCAGCCACCCCCGCACCTGGGATCACTCTAGATCGACGCGGGACGATCTACTCATTCGAACGCCACCGAAAACGCGTGGAATGGTGCACTGTGCGGGAAATCCAAGCAACTCCGGCGAACTACTGCCGCGGGAATGGTCGCCGGCGTGATTCCGGTGACGTCACCGACGTGGCACCCGCGTGGCACCGCCTGGGCCACTGACTGGTGGGCCAAGTTGCCCCCCTTCAACGGTGACTGGGCCGGCTTCTATCACAAACATGTGGCCCCCCACTCTGATAATTAGTTTAATAAATGTTCTTATAAAAACAAGTAACTATACTAGCCTAAACACTCACTGACATTTTGGGGACCACACCCCTAATTTTCTTAGTTAGATTTGTTTAATCCACTGTTAAGCTAACAGAGGCTGACATGTGGGTCCCGCTGGACCCACGGGTCAGGTTTGACCGGGTCAGCCGACCTGTGTTGACTGCTGATGTCACCCACACGTCATGCTGAAGTCATGTCCCTTTTCTGGTAATTCTGTTAATTTAAATAATTTCAGAAAACTATTAAAACTTTAGAAAATCACAGAAAATAAAGCGTAGCTCGGATGGAAAAACTTTATACATGAAAGTTGCTGAGAAAAATCTAACGAATCTAACTTCGTGGTCCGTTTACCTGTCAGATGCCTCTAACTACCTAAGAATGGAACATTCCCCCTCCGGTCATCTATTTGACACAGGTCTGGAACCGGGAAATTATTCCCGGTTGAATCCCCCCTTCACCTTTATCGTGTAGCCATACGTTAGGTCACCCCCAGCACAGCATATTGCCATGTTATGCTTTGTGATGCTATGCTTGCTTTATATTTATTGTTTCTTCCCCCTCTTCTCTCCGGTAGACCCCGAGACCGATGCCGCCCCTGTGATCGACTACGTCGACGACGACCCCTCCTTGCCAGAGCAACCATGCAAGCAAACCCCCCTTGAGCATTTCGATATCACCCATTTCTTTCCCTCTCATGCTTGCATTAGAACTGCTACTTCTTTCTGTATGATCCTACTCTAATGCATAGCTTGTTTTTGTTACCTGCTTATCCTAAACTGCTTAGTATAGGTTGGTTAGTGATCCATCAGTGACCCCCACCTTGTCCCTGTTGCCTCACTTTATGTTCGATGACTCGATCAACGTGATCGACGTCCAGGCCCCGACACCGCACATCATCCCCCCTAGTTGTACGACTCTGCAGAGTTACCATCGAGTGTCGAGGGTGGAACCTCTTACGGTCGACGTCCAGGCCCCGACACCGCACATCATCCCCCCTAGTTGTACGACTCTGCAGAGTTACTCCTGATGAGATCTCTATAGTGTAGCTATACGGTCGAGGTCATCGAGGGTGATTTCCTCCTTAACCACTTCTGTTACGGCTCTGTCGTGCAACCCCTCAAGTGTGAACCTCAAGGGTGGATCCTCTTACGTTCACCTTGATGATAACATCGAGTGGAATTCACTGCGGGTGATTCCTCGGGTTTTCCCCTTGGTGTCAGACACACAGTTACTATGACTTTACACTGAACCATGTTACTAAAGACGGGTCGGCCCTGAGGGGTACCCGCGCGAGCTTAATAGCGAGTGATGTGGAGTCGGGTTGACCTGGAAAGTACTCGAGATGGGGCGACAGGGTCACATCGATCGTGAGTCTCTGCTCGTTACCGCTTGCTCCTAATCCACTACGATCTGGGTATTTGATCTGAGTCTGGCCACTAGCCTATAGGCACTAACCAACTACGTGGAAACAGTTATGGGCACTCGACATCGTGGTATCAGCCGAAGCCTTCGTGACGTCAGCGACTGAGCGGCGCGCGCCAGGTTGGACCGGAACGCCTGCTCTTGTATAAGGGAGGCTAGGTCTGCTCGCTAGCCGCGTACGCAACGTGCAGGTGTGCAAAGGGCGATGGGCCCAGACCCCTGCGCCATAGGATTTAGACTGGTGTGCTGACCTCTCTGTTGTGCCTAGGTAGAGTTGCGATGTGTTGATCTTCCGAGGCCGAGCATGACCCAGAAAAGTGTGTCTAGACAAAGGGGATCGAGCGTGTTGGGAAATGTGGTGCACCCCTGCAGGGAAGAAAACATCTATTGATAGCCTGTCCAATGGTAACAGACACTTGGAGTTGTATCCCGATCGATACAACTAGAACTGGATACTTGAGATGAGGAATGGATATGAGAAATGGATAGTATGGCTCTGGGATTGCTTTCTCGCAGGGAGTCGACACAGGATCTCTGGCCGAGGTTGATAACACTACCTACTTTACATTATGTTGATCTGTACTCTTCTATATGCTGCAAGATGCTTGAAGATGCTAGTCTTCGATAGGCTAGGCTTTCCCCTTCTCTTCTGGCATTCTGTAGTTTAGTCCACAGATACAACCCATTTCCTTTGATACATATGCATACTTAGTTTATATCTGATGTAAGTCTTGCGAGTACTTTGGATGAGTACTCACGGCTGCTTTGCTACCTCTTTCCCCCCATACCCGATTGTTGCGACCAGATGACGGATCCCAGGAGCCAGACGACACCACTGAAGACTACTCCTACCCCGAGGGTGCCTACTACTACGTGACGGCCGCTGACGACTTGGAGTAGTTAGGAGGCTCGCAGGCAGGAGGCCTTGCCTTTTCGATCGATGTTGTTTTTGTGCTAGCCTTCTTAAGGCAAACTTGTTTAACTCATGGCTGTACTCAGATATTGTTGCTTCCGTTGACTCTTGTGTATTCGAGCTTATGTATTCGAGCCCTCGAGGCCCCTAGCTTGTAATATAAAGCTTGTATTATTTTAATTTGTGTCTAGAGTTGTGTTGTGATATCTTCCCGTGAGTCCTTGATCTTGATCGTACACATTTGCGTGTATGATTAGTGTACGATTGAATCGAGGGCGTCACATGCGGCACCGGGTTTCTTCTTGGGCGCCATAGTCGATGGAGCCGTCGATGATGAAAATGGTGATGAAGATGACTTGCTGCTCACGCTTTTAGGTTTGAGCAAGTGATCCCCCTACCTGGCGCGCCAAAGATGTCATGGGAAACCACAACCACCTATGGGACCAAGAGTCCCTTTCTGGTTCAGCGGGGGGATGGAACGTTGCACAAAGAGCAGAAGAGCATATAACAGCACGACAGAGATCACGTGGGCAGTCTTTACCCAGGTTCGGGCCGCTACGAGGCATAAAACTCTACTCCTGCTTTGGTGGATTGATGGTGGAAAAATGGTGGTGAGCGCAACACGCTTGCCCGGCAGGGTGGCCTCGGGGCGAGAATGGCTACACGCATATGAGTGCGTGAGGGTGTGGATTAGCCAACCCACTGACAACTCCCTCTACGATAGCCATGGGCCTCCTTTTATAGATTAAGCGGTCACCATAGTGGCAAATCAGTCATTCTGCACTGATTAGATAGCAAAAACAGTGCTATCATACCTAACTCTGCAGGCTGACAGACCGCATTAAATGCGCCACTCAACGTCACATCATAGTTTTGCCTGCTTCGCGCCTGCTTGCTTGACACGTCTAAGGACGGGTGTCTCTTGGAGGTATTTTCTGTAGGAAGTGGCTGCCATGTGGGGAATAGCAGCCACTTAGTCACTTTGGAGCTTGACACCGCACTGATCGACGACGTGTGTTGTGATGAGGTGGTGCCGTGGAGTGGTTCTGCCTTTATAAGCCCCGGCAGGCCTATCAGGATGACCCGAAGGCTTGCGTTCGAGGGTAACCCCAACCTTGCCAGGCTTGCCTGCCCGGCAAGGGAGGTTTTTCCCTTAGCGATATCTTGCTTCTCTAGTTAGTCTTGGTCCTCTTGTGCTGCACGTTGGTCCTTCGAAGAACTGACCCCTTGTGCTTCAGTTTGACCTTAGTGTTGTGATCTTGTTCTCATGCCTATGCACAGTCTGGGAAACGGACCCAGGGTTTGTTGCACCGACACCGCCCATCCGCTCTTCACCCAAATCATCAGGTAATGCTCTTTACCTCGTCCAGATCCACATTAGGATGTCCTAGTTCGTAGAGTTCGTTGTAGTTCGACCAGTTTATCCAAATTCATCCATCTCTTGCTTATCGAACATAGTTCAATCCAAAAACTATATACGAATAGGGCGGCAGTTGTTTTTAGCCTCTATCTTGCATCTTGGATAAATCTTCTTCCTTTCTGAACCAATACGTAGCTTGCTAGTTCTTCTCTGTTGTGCTTTCGGTTTAGAAATAGTTCTTCTTTTTTGAGTTGTCTTACATCCATGGACACAGCTACATCCTGCGAAACTTGTTTGTCTAGCACTTAGCAAAATTTGCATCAACTTGGATCTGAAAGTAGTTGACCTGCCCTTTGTTAGGTCTACTTAATAATTAATTGATGATCTACCAAGAATCCTAAAGATTTATTTAACCCGCCAACATATGGCCGACTCATACTTTCATAACTTAACCTGTCATGCTCTCATAATCTGGTAATTACTCCACTCCATGGCTAAGGCGGCTCATAACTCCTTTAATGGTTCATCATAACATGTGCCGTCAAACTGTAACTAGCTCATTATTGATGAATCACCGTATAATCATTTGGGCGGCTTACCATAGTATTTTAACCCGCCACATCTTTATTCTTTGGTCTCAACTTGTTATTCCGGCCCATCATGACTAAAGCACCCACCTCTTGTGACTAGATTGCCTCTAGAGTCACAGAAGACTCGCTCAATGATTATGTGACCGTGGGGGTTTTACCGCCAAGGAGGTCATCCATGGGCGTGTTCCAGGCTCTCAGTTTCCCCCTCATCCCAAAGAGGGTGAAGTTGTGATTTTCACGAACCATCTACTTTGTGGTTTCTCACCAGGCGACTCAAAATTCTTCTAAGACATTTTGCATTTCTATAATATTCATCCACAAGATATTGGTCCCAACTCTGTTTCCAACATATGCAACTTTCAAGTGTTCTGCGAAGTGTACCTTGGAGAAGAACCCTCTGTTGATCTGTTCAAAGGCTATTTTTATATCAATCACCAAGCTGAGATGTGAGATGGGCCCAGTCTTGAACTTAGAGGTGTTTCCATCCAAAGACAAAGAGATGTAACTTTTCATTCAGCCGCCCTGCCCAGTATTCCCTCAGACTGGAATTATACCTGGTTTTATTATGGAGAGAACCCCTTGTCAGGTTTCCATCCTTTCTGGATCAACACCACCGACCAGCTTCCAAGCCGGTTTACTGCCGCAGAGCGCACTGCTTTTGCCTCTACTTTCTCAAAAATAAGGGCCTTGATTGCCAATGGCTTAACTTGAGTCGATCTGGTCCACTGCTAGGTCGCCTGGAGGATATTACCACTAAGCCGGTGCCCGGTTTAATGTGTGAATACAATGATGAAACCAAGGACCCTCAACGTTACACCCAAGCACGCATGACCGATAAAGAAATCAATGATTCTGTTAAGACGCTGCTTGGGGAGTCTTTGGATACCTGCAGTCAAGTGGGTCTGAATCCTTTCTGCGCCATTAACTCGGCTCCTCCTGTAAGTACTCTGAACAAGCCTTCATCTCATTTAACTATCACTTGTACATCATACTGCCTAACCTTATTGCTCATATTTAAACAGGTCAACTCTTCATTTTGTAAAAAGAAACTGCCTGCCGCCGCCGCTCCAGCCAAGATGGCTAGGGGAATAAAATCTCGTGGCATGGGTCATCGCAGTAAACAAACAGCACAAGAGCTTTTCCAGCTGGACAAGTCGGAGGTAGAACTTTCTTGGCCTTCTCTTTATGAAACTTATTGATGTTGATTCCTCTCAGGATGACGTGGAGACAAGCCAGGCTCATAAAGCAGAGGTAACTACTATCTCCTCCGACTAAGAATCTTTGCCAAGAAAGAAAACAAGGTGGGTCATCCGAAAAGTAAGATTTTCACACCATCTTGTTCATTTGGACCCCAACTTTCTTTTGAAGAAACAGTAGCACGAGTCAAGGCGTATGACCCAGAGTGACGGTGCTCAAGTTCTCTTATCCGGCTTACCCAACACACCTGCCCCTCGCAAGCGTCAAAATGAGGTGTCTCATAACCCGACTCTTTCCCTTCCAAAGGTTGGTCTCATTCGTCAACCTCTTAATCCTTCCGACTCAAATTATCAGGGGACAGCTCCATCATCCGGTGACTCTACTGGAACTCAAATGCCTGCTTTCATGATTGCCCATGGGTAAGTATTTTCCTTCATTCATAAAGGACTTATAGCGATATACTCATGGATTCTTATATTCTTGTCACAGAGGCGTAGCAAAGGCGAGTAAGAAACAAAAGGTGGGTGGCTCTTCAAAGGACCCCAAAACTGCTGAGCCGGAGAGGCGGGTGTGAGAGGCCCGTGAGGCTTCAATCGAAAAACATGAAGACCTTACCAATGACCCGCCACCGCAAGATGATACTGCCGTCTTTGAGGCAATGAATACTGAGATTAACCCAGCTACCAGCTATGACCCGCCAAGTCCTAAGTCGCCAACTCCCGCGAAGCCAACTAAAGAGATCTCTCCTGAGAAGAATTTTGATGATGTTGTTGACACTGGTATAGCTTATAAAGCGCTAGGAGCCTCAACTGGGCAAACCAAGCATAGTACCAAAGAAGAATCACCTTCCTTGGAGAAAGGCAAGGCAAAACTGGACCTGGGGAGCTATTCCTCCTTCAGTGCAGGTGATGTGTACGTGGGCTATTTGAGCCGTCTTCACATAGGTCGGGACATGGAGGCAGGGTTAGTCCAGTTAATACAGGAGAAATATGAGGTATGAAAATATCCAACCCCTCTCTAGCTTTGTGCATATACTTATGTCCATACTAGCCTCCAAGTCTAGAGTATAGGAAAATTATTGAGTATGTTTTAGACTTGTGAAATTTTCCAGAGTGTAGCCTCCAAGGGTCGGCTTAAGTTTAATAAAATAAGTCGGGTCTTAAAGACCTTAAAGAACCAAATATGTAGCCCCCAAGGGCCGGCTTAACTTTGATAAAATGAACCGGGTCTTAATGACCTTAAAGAACCAAATATGTAGCCCCCAAGGGCTGGCTTAACTTTGATAAGATGAGCGGGGTATTAATGACCTTAAAGAAGCAAATATGTAGCCCCCAAGGGCTGGCCTAACTTTGAGAAGATGAGTCGGGTCTTAATAGAGATTGAAAATGACCTACATTAGCCCCCAAGTGCCAAGTATATTGCTTACAATGTGCTTGGGACTTGATTAACTGTATCACAAGAACTTGCTCCTTGTATTATAACCATTGCCTCCATATTGTATTTTAGGAGTCATTGAACGTGGAAGAGTTGTATCTTAGCAACTTCAAGAAAATATAGAGCTGCAACAAGCTGAAACATCCAAGGCCGAGTCAAGGCTGAAAATTTCACTAGAAGAAATTGAGAAAATGAAGGCGGGTTTTGATGCTGAAAGAACTGTCTGGGAAACTAACAAGGCTGCACTTGAAAGAGAAGCCGAAGATGTCGAGGCTAAACTTAAACCAGTAACTGAAGAGTTAGCCGGCTTGAAGCAACATATTTGTCAATTGTCAGCCGCCATCTTTGGTAAGCTTATCATGTAACTCATTATCTGTTTTGATATTTATTTAACCCGCCTAGTGACTCATAATATATAATCTTTAACCCGCCTAGTGAATTGTGCAAAGAATTGAACATGCCCTAGAAGCGCCAGTCTTGGTCAAAACACGCTGCTCAAATTGAAGGCGGCTTATTCATTGACTGAGCAGTTGTATGCTGCAACACGGCGCAACCTCGTAGCTTTGTCAGGTGGCAGAAAACCTCTAACTCAAATCAAGACTGTGTTGGATCATCTCTCAATGGTGCCAGCTCAAATGGAGGAGGTTAAATTATCAGCCGCCCAAGCCGGAGCCATTGTTGCTCTAGGCCGGGCCAAGGCGTGGCAATCAGAACTTGACCCGGAAGAAATAGCTACCGGATGACCAGAGTTCAAGGATGACGAGTTGATCTTTGAAGAGAAAGACTTCAACAAATGTGTCACAGAGATGCGGCATGTGGCCTCCAAACTTATAGAAGAGTTGTATTTGAACAAGTACATGCCGGCTTACGATGACAACAACAATAAGATTATGCCGTCATCTCATGATGTTGTAGATCTCATCCCGCCAAGGTGTAAGCATATCTTCGCTCCTGATCTTGACCCCTATGTTATTCTAAACTAGTAGAACGCCCGTGCATTGCCACGGGCTTTTTTCTTTCATGATTGCACCTATAAATGTGGAAGCCCACCATAACTTGCTACTAAGATTTCACATGTATAGAAAAAATTGAAATCCACTCCACTTACAATGTAATTTGACAATGTATACAAAGAGATCACTAATAATTACCTCATTCTTAAAGAAATATAAGAGCGTTTAGTGATATAGAGGGATTATCTGTTATAAACTAAGATCTACTTGATGCTCTTGAGAAATTCCTATAAAATGTCAGGAATATTGTCTTTTGCTTCGCTTGCATGGTACTTCTACAAGTATAATTAAAATGAAATAAAAAATAAGACTTTTCAGTGATGTTTCTTCAAAAAAAAGATGGGCAAACAGTATGGGAACCCCCTACTGTGTAATTTTCATTAATAGAAGGAGGAAAAGGGAGGAATGTACAAAGTTACTTAATTACATAGGGGTAAAGGATACCCCTAAATGAAAAAGAAAAACTAAAACAAAGACATGATTAACTGCCCACTTCTTTAATCTTCTCCTATTTCATTCTACTTGAAGTGAACGCTTGTACGCAACCATACAGCTGAATGCAATGGCGAGAGCATGATAGCAAAATGTTGTTTGAATATGACCTAGGCCTAAAACGCACTCATTCTTCTTAAGTGCTTCATGAAGATACCTAAGAGCAGTACTCACATTGCTCGCATCTTGGTACATCATCGCCACATTTATAAGAGTTGTTGCAACATCTGGATGATCAGGACCTAATGCTAAACTCAACAAAAGAAAATGTACAAGACATGTGTCGTAGCGCAAGTTCGGTTTGATTGAACCCATGATAGAACTACTGCTACAAAAAGTAGACAACTCATAAATGTAACATCCAAAGTCACATTTTCAAGACCAAACCAAGCATCATCCGACAAATATAATTATCATGTAAGTTTGAATGTAGCTAACCTTTTGGCAAAGATTGTGGTGAACTGCAATTCTTTTAGCCCCAACCATCGCATCATCTGGCACTTCAAACAAAATAAATGAAGTCCGTTAGCCATGGTGTTTGATACAAAACTGAAAACGTAAAGAAATAGTAACTGCCCATACCTGGTATTTATGTTTTGCGAGTATCAGACCAAACTCCGTCAGATGTTAGCCGGGAATATGCAGATTAACCCTTTCTTGCAAAAACTGATTGACTTGATTTCTAGTCCTGGCATATTGAATACAATTTTCATACCAGCAAAAGATTAAATAATACTCCCTCCATTCCTAAATGTATGACGTTTTTGTAGTTTAATTTGAACTACCAAAACTTCATATATTAAGGAACATAGGGAGTAGTAAACTAAGCTCCCGATGAAGTTGCACAGTGTATAGCAACGTCACGGGATTGCTTGTGATTAGATAGCATACCTTATGGGTTTTCGATTGCGGGCTGCCAGTATTGCTTTTTGTTTAAGCAGACAAAACTTTGCCAAAGAAACAATTCAAGAAATGGGTGCAATATGAGGGTCCGGGCTTTGCCTCATTATGTCCTGGAGTAGCAAGAGCGCATGATGGCTAATAAAATAATATTCTAACACCATAACTTAGTTGAACATAGCTACAAATAAAAACTTGCGATTTTGAGATTCCTATGGCAGAAATAATTACACATGACTAATCATCTTATAACATAATTATGGGATGTAAGCTAACCCATAGTGTGGATATCACAGGTTCACAACTGTACGATGAGATGAAACTGATAAAACGGAGTGAAGGAGGGCATTTGTATCACAGACCTTCTCTGGTACATATTGTTATTGTACGTGAAGTAGAAGTTGACATTGAGGTCAGCTCTCCCAAGCCACCAGCAGCGCTAGGTCCCATTGTAGCCCTATCTTGGTCATCCGAAGCTCATATTGGCACAACGCCTCCTCCTCCTTGCTGCTAGCGCCGCCAGGGAGGGCGCCACGTGCACGCCGCCATTACCGTGGGAACCCACTGCCAGCCAACCCCCGGCGAATGCCGCCACGTCAGTAAGCCTCTCTTCGGTTCCCTCCTTCCTCCTCCCATCTCTCCTCTGATTCCTCGCCGCGCCATTGATGCAGGACACTGCCGCCGACAGTTCATTGACACGTAGGAGCGCCTCCAGCCGCCCCCTGTGCAACTCTTCATTAGACTTGTGCAGCCCCGAGGGTTGGGGCTCGCCACTTGTACCGCCCATGTCGATTGAAAGGGAAAGGGATGGCATGCAATTACGGCCACGGGAGGGGAGATCAGCTACTTAGAATGCGATCTATGAGTCACAACCTTCTCACGTATGGAGAAGAGGAGCTGGGAGGGGTTGACGTCGAGCCAGGGCGAACGACAAGAGGTCATCAAGAGGCCGTCTGCGATCTATGAGCCTCACGCTAGCCTAGACAGCAAGGAAAGATTTTAGACCGTTTTGTGATTTGGAAAGCATGAGCCTAAGTAAAGGAAAGTTATTGTTTTGTGATTTGGGAAGTGTAGACCACATCCACACTTGATTATTTGAATGAAAATAAGATGGAAAGAATCGTACATAATGGGGAAATACCTGTGCCAAGATGGAAAAACAAGAGGAAGTTTTGTGGGAATTGATTTGGTTTTTAATGGGAGGGGCGGTGAGTCGTGAGACGAAAATAAACCCGACGAAAAAAACCATGGACGCAATTCTGTTTACTGCTCCATTAGAAATCTGTACTCTTAAGGGAGCAGTTGGTAATCTCCGCCGGTCAATTTTCATCCCATCAAAGACGGTTTTTTTCGTCCTCCCTTCCACCTCCCACTTCGAGTGATTCCCCCCGAACCGAACGACGAGCAAAACTGACATTGCGATGGGACGAGGGTGCAAACCTCCGGTCCATAGATAGAAAAACGGATATAAAAAAATCTACCAAAATTAACCTACGAAAATTAACCAGTGAAAAAAAAGATGCTAGGGCAGGTACGAGCGATTCCTCCTACCCCGCCCCCCCCCTCTCCCCCCCCCCCGGCGCCGCGCCGCCCCCATCTTCTCCCCCACTCCCGGCGCCGCCCCGCCCCCATCTTCTCCCCCACTCCGGGCGCTGCCCGAGCCCAAACCTCCCTGGATCCCGATGCCGCCCCACCCCCACCTCCTCCCTCGCTCCCGGCCACCCATGCCGCCTATGCGCGCCCCTCCCACACACTCCCGACCTACTCCCGGCGCACATGCCACCACCCCTGCTCCTCCCTCCTCCATGAGGGCGCGCCGCCGCCCTTGTTCTCCCTTCCCCCTGCTGGCATGCGCACCGCCGCCCCTCTGGCCATCGCCGGCATCCCGCTCGAGCCCGTGGACCCGAGGAAGATGGAGTCCATGGATGATGGGAAGGAGCAGCGGCTGCCTCGTGGTGACCTCGATGCTGCTACTGGTATGTGTTGTGCAATCTTCAGATATGAAAAAAAGATAGTACAGAGAGGAGAGAGGATTGCAGTTCAGACAGATTGACTGGTAAGGTTCAGAGATGTTGCTGAATGGAATACATGACCGAATGGAATCTATAATCTGCAGCTATAGCATCCTATAGTCCGGGAACCTATAATGTGCTCAATAAATCCATGTTTATACCTTCCAAGTTTCACTTGCATGTTTCCCTTGTATTTGATGTTGTGGCTGGTAAGTGCTTGTCTCTTATGGAGTATAGGTTGCAGTGGAGTAAGTGAAAAGTGTGCATGATTGTAGGTTGAAACTTGCTAATTATGATTGAGCAGATGGAGCCTGATGCCCGCGTCTATACCTCCTAAGTCGGAGGCGGCGTACCATGTGTCGACCGCCCTGAACCCTGGTCCTCATGATCACGTCAACCAACAGGGTCAACGACAAGGATGCTTCTGATGTAGTAGGACTAGATGCGACACCTTTCCTGAATTTTCTTATGTATGATGCATTTCATAGTGTTTCTTCTATCACGGTAACAAGAATCTCTACCTACTTTATTGGTGAAATTGAGGTTGAATACCAATATACGCACATACAGCAGCAATGGTTGATGACAACAACAGCCTTGTAGCTTCAGGTATGAGATTAAGAAGGCTCACATTTTTTGCCTAATTGTAGTTTATGGTACCCCTTTTTCTTATGCTCACGTGTACGAGCAACTTCACATCAAAATTTATATGTGTGGTTTGTTTTGCCTTCTTTGATTTTGCTAAGGAGTGGAGCATGAGGAGGGCTCTGTATTGTGGCGGGGAAGGAGCAGAGGAATTGTGCATCCGGGAATGGCACGATAGCCAATCCTATTTATTGCTCTACTGTCTGACAGGTGCCACAACGGCCTTGTAGCTTCAGGTATGAGACTAAGAAGGTTCACAAGTTTTGCCTAATTGTAGTTTCTGGTACCCCTTTTACTTATGTTCACGTGTAGAAGCAACTTCACAGCAAAATTTATATGAGTGGTTCGTTTTGCCTTCTTTGATTTACAAATTGCTAAGGAGCGGAGCATGGAGCAGGGCTCTGAGTCGTGGTGGGGCATGTCGGAGGGCTCTGGGTTATGGCAGGGAAGGAGCGGAGGAACTGTGCATCCGGGGATGGCGTGACCGCCGATCATATCCGTCGCACTGGTGCTTGACAGGTCAAATGATCAGCAAGGCATGTGACAGCATCTTCAGGCCCAACTCTCACTCTGCTGTCTCCCATTCAACGCACTCGTCGATGCTAGGGGTGGATGGTTCTTTGATGTTGGCACAACTGGAGACAGCAAGAAGCAGAGGGAGGGAGGCTATCATGTTGAAGAAGACGCCGGCACCCTGACAGCGGAAATGCGGTTTCTCGGAGCTAGCGGGAGGAGGCCGATGGCTTCCTGTTGTAGTAACGCGATGCTGAAGCAACAACGCACCAGGTTCTATTCCTCTTTTTTGAAGATCACACCATGTTCTATTTGTTAACCATTTTTTCACTACCAGTAATTACTAGAGTATGTGAACAAAATCTGGTGTGAACAAAATCTAAAATGTAATTTGTGATATTTGAGATGTCTACAAGTGTACAAATAGAAATGTGTCAATTCAATTGATTGTCAGATTCAGAATAGTATGTGTGTAGTGGCTTCCATCTCAGTTTTTTTATGCTGTTTGTGTTTGAATTAATTAGAACTTTGACCATCGTGTTTGTTTAGCCTGCAAGGTGATTAGCAGTCAGCAAACTATTGGAAAGATGATGGTACCTCGTTTTTCTCAAGCTGTGAAGACATGCACAAGAATAGGTATGGCTACATGCTTTCTATATCCGTCAGCTTCATAAATCATTTTGGAGGGGTGCATCTTGTTGGAGAGGTCTGGTATGCATGTTTAATCAAAGAAAACAAAAGTTTTTTTATGTAATAAAGATTGATGAAAATTTGGACTTTAGATTGTATCAGGGACAATTTTCACGATAAATTACACGAAGTTTGTATCTTGGGACATCTTCATGCCGACTTATGTTCAATATTAGGATATGTCCCCTCATGTGCCAGTTTTGAGATTTTGTTAGAAGTTCACGATCTGTTCTTAGTTCCTGCATGGTTCTTCACCTTTCTGTAGAGATTTGAGTATAACTTAAAGTTCCAGATGCATATAAGCTTGTGAGTTAAATAAAACTCACTTGATGGTTCTAACTAAATTCTGCAAAAATATGACCCATGACAGAAAGAGACATGGAGGTTTAGAGGCAGAGTGGATGCCTGCACCAACAACTTTATAGATTGAAATACCTTTTGCTAGATGACTCAAATTTTAGAACGCGAGCATTATTTTTTGCAGAATTTAGTTAACAATATAATCAAGTCAAGCTTAAAACAAGAGATCTACTCTTTGATATTGAATTTAATTCCGTTCTTGCAAAAGCACCAGAGATGAGTGAGGAGATTATTCAATATTGAATTCAATTCCTTTCTTGTGCCCATGATCGATCTACTTCCATACTGCAAGCTTGCACCTGATCAGGTTTCTAACTTAATTCAGTTTTGTTAGATCCGTCGATGAAGTAAACAACATATTTCAAGATATGATGGTTGGTACTTCCAGGTTTGCTGTACTCTGTCATTTGCCTTTGTGGGAACAATACTGCTCTATTTGCTTATTTAAGATCATGGTAATCATTTTTGCTAGCCAATGTGTATTATAATTTTCTCCCCTTATTGTTGCAGGTTAGAGTGTAGCTTTCAGATGATTTTCTTCCCTCGGGATATTTGAAGATTGTTTGTTACCCATCAAGTTCAGAAAAACCAAGGGTATCATATGAATTGGATTACGTAGAAAACACAGAGATAAAAGGTACATGGTTGCATTCATATAGACACTGATTTATCCTTACTAGGGCTTAATCAGGTCATGTATGGTTCATGAATCTGCTATTTCTTTACAATTTTTTTAAAAGTTTCTAGCTCATAGGTCCAGCATGTTCGATTAGGAGGTTTGCATTGCTCTGAATGAATGAATTAAGGATGCCCCGATGTTTTGAGTTTAGATGTGATAATTTAGTTTCAAATTTTTTCATAGATTTGTGCAGTAGTAGCATAGTTGTGACGCCTCTAACAATTCTACAATTGAAGGGGTATTTTATCTACTATCTCCACGATGACACTGGTGCCCGTGCGCACGATGATGGCATGGTGACGATGAATTGGGTTACGTAGAAGGTCGTCTTCCCGGCGCACCACGCGCTGGCCCCCGTCTCCATCCGCGGCCGCACCAACAAGACAGGTACGCCGCCGCGCCCTCGACGTATTCCATTGCACCTAATTTGTACTATCAGTACAAGATTTTATTCCTGTGAAGTAACGTTTGGAAAAATGGGCAAGATGGGTTTGGTCATTGTTGTGCTTTATTTTTTAGGCGCGTGCCATGATAACTTGACGACACCCCTTTATAGACATTATAGTATAGATCATTCTCATGTGTTTGTCCTGCAGCTATAGGAACATTTATTACTGTACTATGGCCGCGCAATTATTTAGAAAAAATACATAACCTGAATCTGAATTGCTAAAACATGGAATCGTTCTGCTTCTTCGTGGTTTAATCTGTGATTGTCATGTTCCCCACCAAGTTATGCTATTTCACCACAGTTGTTCAGTGTAGGGAAAATGGATAAAGTCTGCTAACTGGAACTGGATAATTGATCCTTTAAATGGAGAAAAATCTCTCAAAGTTGCTGGGGGTTCATGGATCTAAAATAAAGGTATTTATGTTTTGCGGTGTTTCTCTTTTGTATTCCATGTTACAACACTATGCGTGTAATTTAGTCATAGTATCTCAACTTTTCTCAGTTCAAATACAATATTTTTTTTCCTTCGGAAAGAGCTCAAATACAAAGACTGACTTTTATGCTATTTCATCACAGCCACTGACGAAGTTAAGTGCAGTGCAGGCAAAATGGATATAGTCTGCCAATTGGAACTGGATAGTTGATCCTTTAAATGGCAAAAAATTAATCAAAGTTGCTAAGGTTCAGGGATCTAAAATAAATGTATTGATGCTTTGTGGTGCTTCTCTTTTGATTTCCATGCTACAGCGCTATGAGTATAATTTAGTCATAGTATCTATCAACTTTTCTCAGTTCAAATTCTTTTTCTTCCAAAAAGAGCTCAAAATACAAAGAATCAATTTTCTTTGTTTAAACTTTACTGGTATTGTCGTGTGTGTATTAGATCTGAAGTGTGTTCTCAAACAGTATAAAGTAATTTCATGTTGCAACCATTTGTATTAAGCATGGACTTCACAACCCACATAGAGCTCCAGAGAGGTATGTGTTGTTTTCTTGTACTATGAATTTAAGGCGGTTCTCGAGAGAAACAAGTTACCATGGACCGGCGAGATCAAGACATGGCTCCGACAACATCAACCCAAGCGGCGGCCGTGATAGAGAGAGCGTTCGTGAGAGGGGATGGAGTGGCGGCTGCACGTCTGTGTCGAGTCGACCAGTTGCAAGAGCGGATGGGGCGGTGGCTGCGCATATGCGCTCGTGGAGGTGCCGGTATGCACCCTGATTTATTTGAGCCTGGGAGGTGCCGGTATGCACCCTGATTTTTTTTGTATGCATATCCCTGAATTTTATGTGTCGTGATTTAAGTGTTGTTGTGTGTGTCATTGTGTCCTATATAATGATTCTTATTGACGCACCACTGCAACCCAGTTCGTTTATCAAATTGATGCAAGAAACAAACTAATACATAGAGAGTACAAATTTATTACAATAATGTATATATGCCCTGCAGTACCTGTGCACCTTGCAATAGGTAGAGATGGATAAATTTTGTAGCTTTTTGTTCCCCTTTTTTTCCATCGAAATTATGGATTTGGAAGCTATTCATGCAGTGTTTCAATTGCTTGCTATATTATGGATTTGCAATGAGCACAAGCCTGCAACGTTGAAGGAAAAGCCGTTGTCGCTGATGACATGACACTGTGGGTGAGATTTTTTATTATGTTAGCACAGAGTACAGACTAATATTATGCCGCAACAACAATGTATATACCTTCCGAGCTTTGTGGATGCTTCTCTTCACAAAAGGAGAGGTTTAGAGTTCATGCTTTGTGCTTATTAGAAAACAAAGAAAAGGAACGAGTTGCTTGAAATATTGACATGTATATAGTGTAACAAAAACATGCTTACAGTTCTAACATGAATTTTATTGAGCTGAGAGTTGTGATATGCAAATGTTTTATGGTTGATGGTTCTGTACCATCGGTTATATTGTATAAAAATGGTCTCTGCTTTCATCTTCTTTGATGATATATTTTCTTGTAAAAATTGAAATGCATAATGCACCTATTCTTTTTATCGTGGTTCCAATTTTTTGCCAAATTTATAAATTCTTTATGAATAGTAACGTAGACGCATGTTCTTAATCTATTTTTTTTCACCCCAAAATGCTGTGTAGATCTGCCATTGACATTTTTTGGAGCACTGGATGAACATTTGCTAACATGTTGATAGGAAAAGCCTTTGTTTCCTCATAAAATGTTTCCCATTAGTTAAACTTATTGGATACATGCAGTATGCACGATGACCATGTACAACCTTTTTAGTTAGAATTGTGTCTGCTACTAATCTATCTTTACTTAATAGAATGAACTCTGCATGTTTCGGAAACAAGAGGTAATGCAAACATTTTATTCTGTTGTAAACTTGTGATTCAGCATTGGCTGAGGTGATGTCATGTTGCGGCTGGAGCCATCATCGACCACGATGTCGTGCTAGGAGAACAAGGGCAAAGGCGAGGACATGTTGGTGTTGTTGGAATAAGGTTTATTGGGTCTTCCTCCTCCAGTAACATACTCCCTCCATCCCAAAATTCTTGTCTTAGATTTGTCTAGATATAGATGTATCAAGTCACATTTTAGTATTAGATACATCCGTATCTAGACAAATCTAAGACAAGAAATTTGGGACAGAGGGAGTATTACACAATGTATTTAAGCTGATTGATTCTCTTTGGTAAAAATGTCTCTCATTTGCTTGATGAAACTTTACCTTTGTAAAATTAGCTGAGTTATATACATCTATGTGTGGTATCTATCTGGTTATATTAAACTGCAGTTCATTCTTCTTGCTGGAAGGGGTGTCGTGAAATATGATCTGGATGCCATTGAAGTTGTATATATGTTGCTATCCATGTGAGTCAATCCTATGATACTACTAATCATCACATAAGGTCATATGCTAATTCTTGAGCTATGTACACTTAAAGGTCCTCTCACCTTGGATCATATTAATCTGCTATCAATGGCTGAGACTGAGCTATGATTGCTCACCACTTTCTTAAATCTATTTTTTAAACACCTCATTCTTCCTGAATTTTCGGATTCACCGAGTAGCATCGCAAGTTAATTCAAGTAATTGGTCTTGAAAACATGTGTTCTTTCCAGTCCACGAAATGTAATGCGTTGGGCGAACCTCCAATCAAACTTAAAAATAACTTAGTGCCAATGTTGTTTTAAATATTAAGTCATAAACTTGAAACTTATGTGTTAAATAGTATCGAGAAGCAATCCACAAAATATTACAGTTTTGCTTAGTTTTATACTACATATCAGTAAAAGAAATTACTCCTCATGGTAGCTGACTTAGCTGACAGGTCTGATGAATACTCATTGGGGGTATTTCAATCGATGCCATTGTTTGAAGAAAATAAATATCATTTGCTTTGAATTTTTGCTTTGTTGTTATATATTGCATTTGAGGAGACCACATGCTCTTGAAACTTGACACAATTCATTATTGTATGCAACAAGTTATATATTTTTTGGGAAGATGCAACAAGTTATATATTTTTTGGGAAGATGCAACAAGTTATATTGGTTATATTTCTCTCCATGGGGCATACTATACTTATTTGCAGTGATGGAGGGGCGAGCTGGGGCCGGTCCAGCATTTGCACGTCAACATTATTAGAGCTACCAAATATGATGTTTTGGAGAATATTTATTTTGATGGTTCTGGGAAAGTTTGGAGACTGGCGTGTGATATTACTCATAAAGCAAAGACACAAACAATGTGGAAACATACACTATGGATGACGTGCTTGCGGCCATTGGGCTGTGGAATCCAAGCACTTGTTCTTGCATGGATATATGGGTTGGGTTGTAGAAACCATGGAGCTCAGTCTACTATCTTTCCTTTCCATGGATACATCCTGTTGTCTTGTAAATCTTTCTCCGGGTATTGAAATTCATAGTTGTTTCTATGTATCTTTCCTTGCCACTGGGGTTTATAAGCTCACAAATAATATATCAAATTTAGAAAAAAAATTCAACTCTGTGTGTGTGTGTGTGTGCGCCCTGTAGTTAATACTTGGCTTGAATGTGGCCAAGATTACTTATTGTGCTGTGCTGGGCCATGGGTGAGGAGGACACTTGGTGGTGTAGTGATGATGAGCCGGTTTCTGAAAAAATGGTAAGATGTGCTACGATTGATCTAGGATATGCGAGGGCAAGTTAGTGGGGACAAGATGGTGTCGGAATGAGAGCCAATGCAGCCGGGCGACATGGGACGAGTACACCGTTAGGAAGGAGAGGTCGAGATGTTGCAAATAGAGATAGATTGATTGGACAAGGAGATCCATTATGCCAGGAGATAAATAATAGAAGAGAAATAATCAAAAGCGCGTTACAGAGAAAGACTAAGGACACACATATCGACATGGTTAGAAACTATACACGATGCCTTTTCTTATCAAATTTCACTATCTTTTATGTCGCCACATAGTAATATTATGCTCTCGTTGCAAGGCTCAGACGCCCATTTGATGTTTGAGCACGCTTGGAATAGCCCGTAGCATCGCACGGGCATTCTATCAGTAGAGATTAGGAGTACAGATGATGAGGCGACCTTTGAAGCATTAACCGGCATCGACTGGACATCGGCTACTCTTCAGATGTCGGACGAGGGAGAACCGATGTAGGGTGGCACGGAGGTGTGATGCCCCAAGACCGACGCTCCAGACGACTTCCATATTTTCGTGACCTCCGTGTGTTTCATTTTTGCTTGCTTTATTTATTTTTGCTTACATCATGTCATCATGCCATCATGTCATTTAATTTTGTAAAACTTAACTAAATAAATTGCGTGGATTTTCGGTCCATTTAAATCGAGGGAATTCACATGGTGAAATTCTCTTTATAACATATATCCCAATATGTATAGGGAGGTAAAATAAATATTCCATTATTTGGAATGCACCATAAAACACTACATTTTAATTTCATGCCTTCCCTATCTTAGTTCTTGGTCTCTGACTTGTCCTCTTATTCTTTTATCGTTTTATTGAGACTCGTCCAAATTTTTCAAAATTTCTAGGCACTTCAAAACCCTAGTCCTAGGTCACACCATTTTATTAATTTCAAATGAGTTTGAATTTAAACTTTGCAATCTTGACCATTCTTATTTTTCTCGGAGAAAGCACATTTTTGTGAGTCCAAAAAAATTATCCGCTTGCTCAAATTCTTTCCCTAAACATCTCTTTCTTTTTCTTCTCTCTAATTGCTTTTTTGTTAAAGAAAATTAGAGGGAGAGAGAAGAGAGCCAACCCATCTATTTCGACCCATCTGCACCTAGGCCAGCCCGCACCCAGAGCCCCATCTCGCTCCCTGATCTCACCCTCTGTAATGCCCCGAGACCGTTGCGCCAGGTGTCTTCCATTATTTTGCTGTTGTTGCCTTGTCATTTGTTTGCGTGTCATGCATTTCATATCATGTCATCATGTGCATCGCATTTGCATACGTGTTCGTTTCATGCATCCGAGTTTTTTCCCCGTTGTCCGTTTTGTAATCCGGCGCTCCTACGTCCTTCGGCGCTCCCTTTTGCCTCTTTTCGTTTGTGGGTGTTAAACATTCTCGGATTGGACCGAGATTTGCCAAGCGGCCTTGGTACACTACCGGTAGACCGCCTGTCAAGTTTCGTGCCATTTGGAGTTCGTTTGATACTCAAATGGTTAACCGGGGAACCGTAAAGGCCTCGTGTGTGTTGCAGCACAACACCCCTCCAAAGTGGCGCAAAACCCATCCAAACCCCATCAATCCTCTTGGTCGTTCGATCATAATCGCGTGGCCGAAAACCGCACCTCATTTGGACTCTCCTAGCTCCCTCTACCTATATATTTGTGTCTCCCTCCGAATTTTCGCGGATGAACCCTAGCGTGTCCTTCCTCGCGCCGCCGAACACATCCGTCCGCGCCAGACATGTCCGCCGGCCACCTCACTCCGTCCAATCGCAAGCCGCCACGTCATCCCGCCGCCGCTCTCCTCTAACTGCATGCCGCCACTTGTCCCTCTCTCTCCTCCCTCCGCCGCCGGCCCGCCAGGCCCGCGGGAGGCCCGCCCCGGGCCGGATCTGGGCCGAGTCGCCTGCACCGCTTCGCTGGACCCTCGCCGGATCTCTGCCACTGCGCGCCACGACTGCGCCGCCCCGCCGCCTGCACCGACCTCGCCACCACCGCCTGCCGGCACAACCCACGCCACCAGATCCGCCGGCGCCATGGTCCGACTGTGCCGCCCCGCTTCCCTGCCTCCCCTATAGTCGCAAGCCTCGTCGCTGGCAACCCAACCTCATGCTCCGCCACCGCCATGGAGACCTCATCGCCGACCTCCTCGTCTTCAAGTCTCGCCGGATCCGGGGTCCTCAGGCCCGGATCTGCCCGTTCCAGTTCATCCCGGCCTCCCCGCGCCCTCAAGCCCTCCCGCCGGAGCCCCTGCCGTCGTCGGCGCCGCCATGGCCTCGCTCGGCTCCTGTCGAGGAGACGACGAGCGCCCACTCGTGGGCCGCCTCCCCCTCGCGCTCGTGGGCCCCGTCTTGGGCCACCTCAGCCGCCGGCCCAGCAGCGCCTCTCCCTCAGGCCGCTCCGATCCGGCCCAAGGGCCCATGGTTAGCATTCCCCCCTATTCACCGCCTTATGCGCATGATAGTTATCCAACACTCACTTTCGGTCCTGTTTTTTTCTCTAAGTCCCAGATCTGCGACATTTTCATGCCTCTGTTCATCATGCCATACTTTGTGCTCGCTGCTCCATTTTGTATGCATGATATATCGAAATGTTCATCTGGTTGAGCTCTTCATTTTGTTCCATTGCACCATGCTTGTTTGAGTCCATATTGATGCCCTAATTGCTGTTGCAAGAGTGCTATAAAATGTTAGGTGCTGATTCTTATCAGATTATGAGCATTTGTCATTTTTGCCATGATTATTGTGTGCTGCATATGACTATGAGCCCTACATGTGTTTTGGGCTATCCCATGCCATCTTTACAGGGGTGTATGCCATGTATTTTTGTGATCAATGTGGTGACTAGCACAAGCATGCAAAGTAGGTCTCGTAATGTTGCTGATTTCAGAGACTTAGAATTTCACTAAGTCTTTGCTCTGCCGTTATTTTTATGCCATGTATTCATGTTGCTACATAGTAATCCATGCCTCCTTTGAGTATGTTCAGTAAGGATGATTTTGAGTTATGGTTATGCTCTATCCATCCATGTCCATTTTTGCATTTATGGAGTACCCTAACATGACTCAATCTTGCTCTACTTTTGCTATAAAATGTTCCAAGCAGATTGTTTACGTGTTAATCAATTTTGCCAAGGTTGTTGTAGTTGATCCATGCATGCTATGAGATTGTTCTTGCCATGTTTAGCTTCTTGATCATGTCTTCTTGCTAGGAGTATGCTTAGCTTGTCATGCAATGCCTTGTGTTGAGTGCATCAAACTCGCAAACATGCCTACGTAACTCTATTTATGCCTTGTCCACTTTTGCTAAGTCTGAATCTGTTAACGAAACTTGCTATGTTTACATGGGTGCCATCATATCTTCTGATCCTTTTTGGCTTATGGTCAGTAAGGGACTTTTGTTATATTCTTTGAGTAGATTCATTCCATGCCTTGTATTGCTACGAGCTGATCCTGTAGCATGTTGTTATCTTGCTCTAAACATGTCTTCCTGATGTTAATTCCTGACATGTTATTTTCACTAAGTCTGTGATGTTGTTATCTTTTGCCCTTTTGCCATACTTGTTTGAACCCGCTCTTGTGTAATTTAGCCGTATCTCAGTGTTCATCTTTTGTCAAGCATCTTGAGTAGATTACTGCCATGTGCTTTGTTGCTATGTTGGAGTGCAGTAGCTTAGTTTCTTGTTGCATTCTAGATGGCATCGTGCTGTTAATCGCAGAATTGTGTCATTATTGCTTTGCGTGCCATTTCCAAACCGTGCATCCGATCCCGCTGATCTTTATATCGATTTCGACCGAAATCAACTCATCTTTCTAGCGGCACATTTGGTTTGCCAAGTTGAGGCCTGGTTCAATCTTTTCCTTCCGGAGCTCGCATATGCATTGCATATCACATCCCGCATATCATGCCATGTTTTGCATCATGTTGCTTGCGCATTGCACCGTGGTTGATTGTGGCTTCCTTTATTTGTGTTCTTGCCTTAGGTAGAGCCGGGAGACGAGTTCGTGTTCGAGGAACCCGTTGAGTACGCTTACGAGGATCAAGCTTACGTCAACTCGGAGAACTTTGCAGACAAGATGACCATACCCTCGAAATCACTTCTATCTTTGCTTGCTAGTTGCTCGCTCTATTGCTATGTTGCGATACCTACCACTTGCTTTATCATGCCTCCCATATTTCCATGTCAAGCCTCTAACCCACCTTGTCCTAGCAAACCGTTGTTTGGCTATGTTACCGCTTTGCTCAGCCCCTCTTATAGCGTTGTTAGTTGCAGGTGAAGATGGAGTTTGTTCCTTGTTGGAACATGATTATTGTTGGGATATCACAATATCTCTTATTTTAATTAATGCATCTATACACTTGGTAAAGGGTGAAAGGCTCGAACTTATGCCTGGTGTTTTGTTCCACTCTTGCCGCCCTAGTTTCCGTCATACCGGTGTCATGTTCCTTGATTTTGCGTTCCTTACGCGGTTGGGTTATAATGGGAACCCCTTGACAGTTCGCCTTGAATAAAACTCCTCCAGCAAGGCCCAACCTTGGTTTTACCATTTGCCACCTAAGCCTTTTTCCTTTGGGTTCTGCAGACTCAAGGGTCATCTTTATTTTAAACCCCCGAGCCTGTGCTGCTCTGAGTGTTGGTCCAAACTAGAGCACCGTGCAGGGCCATCCCTTGGCAACTTGGGTTACGTCGACTCCTGTACGCTTAGCTTATCCGGTGTTCCCTGAGAACGAGATATGTGCAGCTCCTATCAGGATTTGTCGGCAAAGCGGGTGGTCTTGCTGGTCTTGTTTTACCATTGTCGAAATGTCTTGTAACCGGGATTCCGAGCCTGATCGGGTCTTCCTGGGAGAAGGAATATTCTTCGTTGACCGTGAGAGCTTGTGATGGGCTAAGTTGGGACACCCCTGCACGGTTTTGAACTTTTGAAAGCCGTGCCCGCGGTTATGGGCAGATGGGAATTTGTTAATATCCGGTTGTAGAGAACTTGACACTTAACTTAATTGAAATGCATCAACCGCGTGTGTAGCCGTGATGGTCTCTTCTCGGCGGAGTCCGGGAAGTGAACACGGTTCTTGTGTTATGCTTGAACGTAAGTAGTTTCAGGATCACTTCTTGATCACTTCTAGTTCACGACCGTGCTTTGCTTCTCTTTTCGCTCTCATTTGCGTAAGTTAGCCACCATTTATTCTAGTGCTTGCTGCAGCTCCACCTCACTACCTTTTCCTACCCATAAGCTTAAATAGTCTTGATCGTGAGGGTGTGAGATTGCTGAGTCCCCATGACTCACAGATTACTTCCAAAACCAGTTGCAGGTGCTGGTGTTACCAGTGCAGATGACGCAGCCGAGCTCAAGTGGGAGCTTGATGAAGATCGTGTTTGTTGTGTTGTTTCGTTTCCAGTTGATCAGTAGTGGAGCCTAGTCGGGGCGATCGGGGATCTAGCATTAGGGGTGGTCTTCTTTTATTTTGGTTCTGTTGTCGAACCGTGATTGTATTCTGGATGTTGTAATGCTATATTTATGTATGGTGTGAAGTGGCGATTGTAAGCCAACTCTTTATCCCTTTCTTATTCAGTACATGGGATATGTAAAGATTACCCCTCTTGCGACATGCCTACAATGCGATTATGCCTCTAAGTCGTACTCCGACACGTGGGAGATATAGCCGCATCGTGGGTGTTACACCCTCTACCTCTCATGCTCCCTCCAGCGCCGCCAGGAGAGGAGCGCCCTGATAACCCACAAGTATAGGGGATCGCAACAGTTTTCGATGTTAGAGTATTCAACCCAAATTTATTGATTTGACACAAGGGGAGCCAAAGAATATTCTCAAGTATTAGCAACTGAGTTGTCAATTCAACCACACCTGTAAACTTAATATCTGCAGCAAGGTATTTAGTAGCAAAGTAATATGATAGTAGTGGTAATGGTAGCAAAAGTAATAGTTTTGGGCTTTATAGTGATTGTAACAGTACCAACGGAAAATTAAATAAGCGGAGAACAATATGTGAAAAGTTCGTAGGCATTGGATCGGTGATGGAGAATTACGTCGGATGCGATCGATCATGCAAAAGTTATAACATAGGGTGACACAGAACTAGCTCTAGTCCATCAATGTAATGTAGGCATGTATTCCGAATATAGTCATACGTGCTTATGGAAAAGAACTTGCATGACATATTTTGTCCTACCCTCCCATGGCAGCGGGGTCCTATTGGAAACTAAGGGATATTAAGGCCTCCTTTTAATAGAGTACCGGACCAAAGCATTAACACATAGTGAATACATGAACTCCTTAAACTACGGTCATCACCGGTAAGTATCCCAATTACTGTCACTTCGGGGTTAAGGGATCATAACACATAATAGGTGACTATAGACTTGCAAGATAGGATCAAGAACTCACACATATTCATGAAAACATAATAGGTTTAGATCTGAAATCATGGCACTCGGGCCCTAGTGACAAGCATTAAGCATAGCAAAGTCATAGCAACATCAATGTCAGAACATAGTGGATACTAGGGATCAAACCCTAACAAAACTAACTCGATTACATGATAAATCTCATCCAACCCATCACTGTCCAGCAAGCCTATGATGGAATTACTCACGCACGGCGGTGAGCATCATGAAATTGGTGATGGAGGAAGGTTGATGATGACGATGGTGATGGATTCCCCTCTCCGGGGCCCCGAACGGACTCCAGATCAGCCCTCCCGAGAGAGTTTAGGGCTTGGCGGCGGCTTAGTATCGTAAAACGCGATGAATCCTTCTCTCTGATTTTTCTCCCCGAACACGAATGTATGGATTTGGAGTTGAGGTCGGTGGAGTGTCAGGGGGCCCACGAGGCAAGGGGCGCGCCCCCACCCTCATGGACAGGGTGGGGGGGCCCTGACGTGGATTCTTCTTCTAGTATTTTTTATATATTCCAAAAATAATCTCCGTTGATTTTCAGGTCATTCCAAGAACTTTTATTTCTGCACAAAAATAACACCATGGCAATTCTGCTGAAACCAGTGTTAGTCCAGGTTAGTTCCATTCAAATCAAGCAAGTTAGAGTACAAAACAAGGGCAAAAGTGTTTGGAAAAGTAGATACGACAGAGACGTATCAACTCCCCCAAGCTTAAACCTTTGCTTGTCCTCAAGCAATTCAGTTGATAAACTGAAAGTGATAAAGAAAAACTTTTACAAACTCTATTTGCTCTTGTTGTTGCAAATATGTAAAGCCAGCATTCAATTTTTCAGGAAAGATTATGAACTAACCATATTCACAGTAACACTTAGGTCTCATGTTTACTCATATCAATGGCATAATCAACTAGCGAGCAATAATAATAAATCTCGGATGACAACACTTTCTTAAAACAATCATAATATGATATAACAAGATGGTATCTCGCTAGCCCTTTCTAAGACCGCAAAACATAAATGTAGAGCACCTTTAATGATCAAGGACTGACTAGACATTGTAATTCATGGTAAAAGAGATCCAGTCACAGTCATACTCAATGTAAACTAACAGTAATGGATACAAATCACAGTGGTGCTCTCCAACTGGTGCTTTTTAATAAGAGGATGATGACTCAACATAAAAGTAAATGGATAGGCCCTTCGCAGAGGGAAGCAGGGATTTGTAGAGGTGCCAGAGCTCAATTTTGAAATAGAGATGAATAATATTTTGAGCGGTATACTTTCATTGTCAACATAACAACCGAGAGATCTCGATATCTTCCATGCTACACACATTATAGGCGGTTCCCAAGCATAATGGTAAAGTTTATACTCCCCCACCACCAACAAGCATCAATCCATGTCTTGCCCGAAACAACGGGTGCCTCCAACTAACAACAATCCCGGGGGAGTTTTGTTTGCAATTATTTTGATTTGATTTGAGCATGGGAATGGGCATCCCGGTGACCAGCCATTTTCTCGTGAATCAGGAGTGGAGTCCACTCTTGAGAATAACCCACCTAGCATGGAGGATACAGACATCCCTAGTTGATACATGAGCTATTCGAGCATACAAAACGGAATGTTTATTTGAAGGTTTAAAGTTTGGCACATACAAATTTACTTGGATCGGCAGGTAGATACCGTATATAGGTAGGTATGGTGGACTCATATGAAATAAATTTGGGGTTTATGGAATTGGATGCACAAGCAGTATTCCCGCTTAGTACAAGTGAAGGCTCGAAAAAGACTGGGAAGCGACCAGCTAGAGAGCGAAAACATTCATGAACATGCATTAATATTAATCAACACCGAATGCAAGCATGAGTAGGATATAATGCACCATGAACATAAATATCGTAGAGACTATGTTGATTATGTTTCAACTTGTCGGGACCCCGATCCTAAGTCACACCGATCTAGCATGTAACACTTCATATCACTTTGCGGCCTCACGCACGGTATTCCCACGGGTGCCACCTTACCTGTCCCGGGACCGTTTGCGCCTTTTGGCTCACGTATATGATAGTGTCGCTAGCATCCATATGACAGAGAACCCGGGCCGACATGACTAGTCGTGAACCCAAAGTGGCACTAACTTACAGGGATAGACATACATGAATCAACCTCGAGCATGTCGGTCAACAGCGTATGAATCCGGGCTGTAGCATTGGGCTAACAGGACTCCGGGAACCCGGGCTGTAGCAGGCTAGGCCTGACTCCGGATGTCACCGCGTGACATTTCCCCGAAGGGACAGACACAGGAACGAAGTGAATCACATGCCGGCCAGTCAAGTGTTCCGGAGCAGTAGTGTTGGGCTAGCAGGACTCCGGTGAACCGGGTTGTAGCGGACTACTATGGCTCATGGAAGCACAAGACTACAATTCCCCATAAGAGAGGCTACCAGGGATAAACAACTAGGTTTTCGGATCCCACACATAGCAATACACGTTACACGTACGCATAACATGCAAGTATGTGCTATACAACATGGCATCACAAGATAACTCAAACTCATATAGATAAAGGCCCAGAAGAGCCACATAACATTCAATACAAACAGGGGTCTCATGACCCATCATTCAGAGCATACAAGCAATGGAAGCATTACATGTCTGAGTACAGACAACTACAAAAGGAAAAGACTAAGAAGCCCGACTAAACACGACCCTCCCAAGGGTATAGGATCATACCTGGGATACAAGCTACTCGTCGAAGTCACTAGCGTAACCAACTGCAAAACATAAATAAGCAAAGGTGAGTACGAAGGTACTCAGCAAGTCTTACATCAGAACTATCTACATATGCAACATTATCATCGAGGGGGTGGTGGAGTTAACATCAGCAAGCCAGCTTTGACTCAGTGGCTAACCTATACTACGAGTATCAGGAACTTCTTTGAGGTGAGCAGACGCACACGAGTCCACATATTCACCATATCAGTACTCCACTATGGATCCGTTCCCATCTCCCTACGAGAAGGCCATCCATAGCACTCACGCTTATCTTGCGTATTTTAGAGTATCCACTTCAAGTTGTCTATGTACTACATAAGTCCTCCAAGTTTCCATATCCGAGGAAAACGGCTATTCGAATATATAATGTTAACCCTGCAGGGGTGTACTTCTTCACACACGCTCTCGCCACTTATAGCCCTGTACACGTCATGTACCTCAGCAACCTTCAAGCGGAAGCCGGGCGAGGGTGTCGGACACGACTTGACTAACCACACAAGTCTCTCATCCAGGTTTATCGCCTATTCGGGTTCCATCCTCAAGGAGATCCGGCCGGGGTGTCGCTCACGGCCCCAAACGATGTGTGCAGGGTTCCCAAGCTCACCATCCGGGTGCCACTTGGTACACCGTGCCACGGTGCCTAGTCTGTCCCAATGTAACGCCCTCAATGTGGCTATATCTCCCACGTGTCGAAGCACGACTTAGAGGCATAACCGCATTGAAAGCAATGTCGCAAGTGAGGTAATCTTCGCACAACCCATGTAATACATAAAGGAAAGAGATACATAGTTGGCTTACAATCGCCACTTCACACAATTACATGAATAAAGCATTACATCATCCAGATACAATCAAGGTCCGACTATGGAACCAAAATAGAGAGCTACCCCAAATGCGACAAGGTCCCCCGATCGACCCCAACTAGGCTCCACTACTGATCAACTAGAAAAGAAACAAGACAAAGGACAAGATCTTCATCGAGCTCCTCCTTGAGCTTGGTTGTGTCATCTGCATGGTCTCATCGGCACCTGCAAGCCGGTTTTGGAAGTATCTGTGAGTCACGGGGACTCAGCAATCTCACACCCTCGCGATCAAGACTATTTAAGCTTATGGGTAAGGTAAAAGGTGTGAGGTGGAGCTGCAGCAAGCGACTAGCATATATGGTGGCTATCATACGCAAATGAGAGCGAGAAGAGAAGGCAAGGCACGGTCTATAAAACTATGATCAAGAAGTGATCCTAGAACAACCTACGTCAAGCATAACTCCAACACCGTGTTCACTTCCCGGACTCCGCCGAGAAGAGACCATCACGGTTACACACGCGGTTGATGTATTTTAATTAAGATCAACTTCAGGTTTTCTACAACCGGACATTAACAAATTCCCATCTGCCCATAACCGCGGGCATGGCTTTTTTCGAAAGTTCAAATCCCTGCAGGGGTGTCCCAACTTAGCCCATCACAAGCTCTCACGGTCAACGAAGGATATTCCTTCTAGCGGGAAGACCCGATCAGGCTCGGAATCCCGGTTACAAGACATTTTGACAATGGTAAAACAAGACCAAGCCGCCCGATGTGCCGACAAATCCCGATAGGAGCTGCACATATCTCGTTCTCAGGGCACACCGGATAGGTCAAGCTACGAGTAAAACCAACCCTCGAGTTGCCCCGAGGTGGCCCCGCAGGCTGCCCGTTTCGGACCAACACTCAGAGGAGCACTGGCCCGCCCCGGGGGGGGGGGGGGGTTAAAATAAAGATGACCCTCGGGCTCGCGAAAACCCAAGGGAAGGTTATAGGTTGTTAGTGCAAATGGTAAAACCAAGGTTGGGCCTTGCTGGAGGAGTTTTATTCAAGGCGAACTGTCAAGGGGTTCCCATTATAACCCAACCGCGTAAGGAACGCAAAATCCGGGAACATAACACCGATATGACGGAAACTAGGGCAGCAAGAGTGGAACAAAACACCAGGCATAAGGCCGAGCCTTCCACCCTTTACCAAGTATATAGATGCATTAATTAAATAAGAGATATTGTGATATCCCAACAAAATAACCATGTTCCAAACATGGAACAAGCTCCAAACTTCACCTGCAACTAGCAACGCTATAAGAGGGGCTGAGCAAAGCGGTAACATAGCCAAACAACGGTTTTCTAGGACAAGGTGGGTTAGAGGCTTGGCTCAACAATATGGGAGGCATGCTAAGCAAGTGGCAGGTATCGAGGCATAGGCATAGCAAAAGAGCAAGCATCTAGCAAGCAAAGATAGAAGTGATTTCGAGGGTATGGTCATCTTGCCTGAGATCCCACAAGGAAGAAGAACGAGTCCATGAAGATGACAAACGGACGAAGTAGAACGAATCCTCACAAACGCGACGTTATCGGAACCAACCCGAAGAAGCAACACCAGAAATAAGCAAACAACATAGTAAACAACCACCACATGAACATAGCATGATGCACAACCAAGTATGATGCATGTCCGGTTTAAGGAGGCATGGCATGGCAAAGTGCACAAGCAATTCTACAAATTAAGTGGAGATCAATATGCAACGAGTTGCCTATTGACGAAACACCACAACAAGTTATTTAGTTCGATCTCATTTATGTACCCAACAATATTAAATGTTGATTAACATGGCAAGAGGTGGAGCATAGTAGAACTACTTAACTAGGCAAGTTTAAATGAAGCCGGAAACAACAAGCAACAAGTCCGGAAACTCCTCATGTGCAATTTTTAAGGTTTGGTACTGTTCTTCCCTAAACCATATTTTATAGTTGTTAAACATGCAAAGTGATGCCACCATGTTAAACTAGGCATTTTCCACCCCATTTACATATAAAGTTTATTAAATTCGGAGTTACGGTTATTTAGTTATGAAATAAAGCATTTTAGCATGGCATGTGGACGAAAATTACACAAACAACATTTTAAACATTTTAAACATGGATGAAAGTTGGATATTGTGAAACTAGATGAAATTCTAGTCAAATTACATATATAATTTATTTAGATCCGATGCACGGTTGTGAAGTTACTAAATGCATGGAGTTTAGGGGCCATCCTACAAAACTGGCACTCGCTGGAAAATTTAGACAAATACACAGCCAGGAAAAAAATGCACCGGGCTGAATCTGCTGCATCGCTGGGCTGAACAGGAGGGCTGTGGGGAGCTCACCCATGGCCCAAGCCCAGCTGGAGGGGAGGAGGCCCAATCGGCATAGATCTGGGCCTTGTGCGTGTTTCCGGCCCAGGAGACTGGAGAGGAGGCCGGCCCATGCGCAACCGACGACGCGGATGCGACCTCGTTCACGCGTCTGGCCACAACAGGAAGAAGGACGACGGCGGATGGCTCTCCAGCGACGGCGAGGGCCGAAGACAGCGGGAAGGCTGGGGAACGGACGGATCTGGACGGAAACTTGCCGGATCCGACGAATCCGAGCGACGTCGGAAACTGAGCCGCGACGAGGAGCTCCGGGCAGCTACGCTATCCATGGCCAGAGAGAGAGCTGTAAGAGAAGGAGGAAGGGAAACGGAGGAAGGGAGGAGAGGGCGACCGGGACGCGACCTGGGCGGCGTCGCGGAGCAGGGTTCGCCGGCGATAAGGTGTGCACCGGTTGCCGACGGGTCCTGCAGGAGCATCGAGCAGCGGGCTCCCTCCAGATCTGGATCGGATCGAGGAGGTGCAGCGGGGGCGAGCAGGCGACGGCACGTTTCGGGCGCAGATGGGCTTCTAGGGCCCCGATCTGGGTTCCGCGGGTCCTGCGCGAGTTGGGAGGCAGGTAGGGGCGCGTGGCGCGAGGGGAGTGGAGGAGGCTGGCTGGCGGTGACGGCGTAGCCAAAGACTGCGTGCCAAGTGGCAAGGTGCAGGTGGAGGGCGCCGGAAAACGAGGAGGAGGTGGATGGATCTGGCTGGTGGTGTGGTTTTCGAGGGGGATGACGCGGCTGAGGGTAGGGGAAGGCTAGGGGCACCCGAAAATGGCAAGGGGGGCTTCTTAAATAGGCAGGGGTCTAGGGTTAGGGGTTTTCATCCGTTTTCGGACCCTCAGATCATGATCGAACGGCTCCAGGCACAAGGAGGAGTAGGCTGGGCCTAGGTGGGCCGTGTAGATGGGCTAGAGAGGAAAGAGAGGAAAAGCCCGGCAACAGTTTTCGGAGACCGAAAACGTCCGACGTTAGACCGGCTATACTGCCGCTATAGTTATCCGTTGGGGCGTCAAACGGACTCCGAACGCGATGAAACTGGGCAGGCGGCCTACCTACAATATAAAAACACCGCATGCCAACTTTCATCCCATTCTGAGAACATTTTCCGGCCACTTATAAAATAATATTTCGGACGTGCCGCGGGCGCGTGCAAGTGTGGCTGGGCTCAGAACGGACAACAGAAGGAACTGGGGAACCCAGACGGACGCAGGTTTTTAAAACATGATGATGCAATGCACATGATGACAAGATGAAATGCAACATGCAAGTAAATGACATGGCAACGACAGCGAATAACTGGGAGACACCTGGCACATTGGTCTCGGGGCGTTACAACACTCCACCACTACGAGAGGATCTCGTCCCGAGATCTGGAATGGCACCGAAGGGAAAAACGGAAGAGAAAGAGAAGAGGTAAAACTAAGTTGCTTGTTTGACAAACGAGTGAAACCAAGGAACCTTGAGAGGTTAACCCATTTCGAGAAAAGAATACAACGGAGATGAACGAAGTTGAAAAACACTCCGTTAGAAAAGAGGGACAAGGAAGAACAACTTCGGGCAGCACTCCGATTGAAAAGAAAAGGAATTGAATAAGAACTTGGTAAGATGAGAAGATACTTGATGAAATCACAACACACTGCCTCCGGAACTATTGAATGAATGGAACAAGGGGTAAGAAAGATCTCATACAGCACTCCGGTTGAAAATAGATGCAAGGCTTGATAAGGCGAAAATAACTTGAGCAAAAGGGCACAACACTCCGGTTAAATGGATAAGCACGAAAAGAACATGATCTTTGACAAAACGAGATGATGGGTTGAAAATAGCAACATGACAATGCCTCCGGAACAAAATAATAGAAGATAGATAATTGAAATAGGAGAATGGAGAAGAAGAAGCCAACTTCTGCCACAAAAGAGCTTGAAAAGGCATCTTTAGGAGAAGGGTCAAACGGAATAGTTGGAAAACCAACAACGAAAAGAGTAAGCTTGTAGTGGGCTTATAGAAAAACATCTCAAAACTTGAGGTGATAACCTGCCACTCACGGGAAAAGAATTGGATTGATATGAACAAGGAGACGAGAAACTATATCACCAGGAGGATAAATGAAGAACTTAGGTCATTCATGAGCACCATAAATAGCAAAATCGTTAGGGAAAGGCTTTGGTGAAATATAACCCAAGGTAACTCCAACGAAGAAGTTGATGGATTTAAAATATCTCATTCTTGATAACTTGTGAATCATGAAGCACGAAGGGAAATATCAAGAATGACATAGCACCACCTCAAAAGATATGCGTGAAAGAATTGCACTCCGGATTGGAAGATGAAGAAAAACTTGAGCTCCTTAGAAAAGAATGTTGATGAACACTTCGAGAAGGGATTAAATCCTTGATGAACCACCATGTTGAGCCTTCGTGAGAACTCCGGTAACAAAAGGATAACGAGAAGAAAGGGATGTTGAAAACACAAGGTGAAACCTTGCAATGATTTAAGATGGAACTTCGTGATGATGAGAGCTTGGAACTCCGGAAAAGAAAGATGGAAAACTTGAATCGAGAATTTGATGAACCTCCCGAATAAGGAATTTAACACTTGGATGAACAAGAATAAGGATTACATTATGCCTATCCTTCACCAATTTAAACTGATGACAAACAACGGATTTGGCATACTACTTATTCTCATAGAAAAGATTAAGAGAGATATAGCGTAAACTTGAGAAAGGTCTTCAACGAACCACCGGTAGAATTGAAACCATGAATGAATTGATAAGGAAGAGAAATCTTGAACGAACCACCGTAAGAATTGGAAATGAACGAAGTAAAGATAAAGAAACACCGGGAAGAATTATAAAAAGAACGAAGATACTTGAGAGAATTTAGATCCATGAGAACGAAGAGATTACGAGCTGATTAGAGAATCCTTGATTTAAGCAGCGGTATGATTTAGAGTATGAGAGCTAAAAGATGGAATGAATAGATCTTAGATGATGGGCTCCGGAGAATCAAACTGAAACGACTCCTGAATTGCTCCGGATGGGTGAAAAGAATTCCCACAATGAAAACAATTATGAGAGGAAGACATCATCTAGAACCACGAATCTCGAAGAGAATGGATAAGATTAAAGAGAAACTCTTCTTCGGTCTTCAAAATCCGAGAATGACGATGAGAAACACCACCATGAATTATTTAGATGCTCCGGAATGAAGAATGGGAAGGTTGAGCCAACGATGAAAAGAATTTGAAAGATCTTGGAGAAAAAAAACATTTGACTGATGACAATTCATTCTTACATCAAACTTCGAAAAGAAATTTGAGGATAGCTCCAGGAAAATAAGAAGAGTCAGGTAAGATCCTGGAAAATGACCTGTGGGTTAGGGCCCACTCAAAAGAAACACCGTAGAACGATTTAAAAGAGAGAATGCACCGGTAAGATTTAAATGGCTAGAATGAGATAACAACCTCGAAATAGGTTGAACTGATCTTGAAAGACAAGACGAGTCTTCTGAGATATCTTCAGCACTCCCGAACAAATGAATAGCGAGAAGTGAATTATTATGAGGTGCACCAATATGAGAAGGTATTTGAAACAAGGAAAAAGGGACATGAGATCAACACCAAAAGCTTGATTTGAACCCACCGGAGAAGAAAACGAGTGAAGAGTGACGAACTAGAAGCTCCGTTAGAATCTTCATGAGAAACATCGGGTAAGAACATGAAGGAAAAGAATGGAGAGACTTCCCAAGAATAAAATGGATACCTGATGAAGAAATCTGAGTCCTTGAAGAAACAAAGGGAGGGAGGGAAGGAAAACAAACAAACACCGTTGAGAAGAAGTGATAATTGATCTTGCGGAAGTTGAGATGATCGGATCCACTTGAAGAGAAACACGCCGGTTGAAAAGAAATTGGCATGACATTCTCAATTATCATGAAGGATTGGTATTCACATAGGAGTATGAGAACACCGCTTAGGAACAGGTATGGAATCAACATTTGACTTCGAAGCAACTCGAATACCACAACTCAAAACAAAAAAACAAAGGATTGGCTTGCAGAATAAGCCAGAACAAACATATGATAGAGATTTCGTCCGAAGTTTTCATGGTGGGGCCTACACGGTCTCGATCGTACAGCACCATCATGTACAAGGTAGTGCACATGACATACGAAGCGTCCCCGAGTCGGCATAGCCAAGGACTCTTTAAGACACAACGAGACCACTGTAAAACCAACCATGGATAGGCGGGCCACTAGACGTCGAACCCCAATTTCAAATCATACATCTGTCGGAAAGAAATCCTAAGAGCTAATTGAATTCCCACTTATAAACTCCCGAAATTTTCCGGTTATGCAATCAGGTGTTGGGGATATAGGGGAAGCATAATATCTCACCCAAAACTAGCAAATCCTACATCCAGCTGTATCCATCCTTCAACACATAACCAAGAAACCTTCGGAAATCGTCTACCTCAACCTTCGAAAAAGCATCTGTTATACGAGTTATGGCAATACTCCTGAACTCCCGCCCCAGTACTGGGTGGCTTCGAGGTTATCTCACCAACAACTGCATAAAAGAGATTTTCGACGTCGGCGAAACTAAACTCAGGTATTCCAGAACTGCAACGATAAAATTGTGACGACAACACCTCGGAGCTCAACTCCCCGGGACACTGCCACAACCCCTAAATGTCAGGAGGCACCAAGAACAATGTTCTCGTCACAAAACCATCGGAACGATTCCAAGATACCCGCGTGATCCTAAATTTTTTTAGTGAAATTTGAGAAAAGAAGAGTCAAAACTCTACGTCAGGATGCCTCACCAGAGCGACGAAGGGACTGAGGAGTAAAAATAATTACTAACTCTCCGATATATAATTCCTAAATGGATCAAAACATTTTTCTAGACTCAACAACGCCAACGATTCGATCAAGCAGGGGGCTCCTAAGGTCGGGGAAGGCTCTGATTACCAACTTGTAACGCCCTCGATGCGGCTATATCTCCCACGTGTCGAAGCACGACTTAGAGGCATAACCGCATTGAAAGCAATGTCGCAAGTGAGGTAATCTTCACACAACCCATGTAATACATAAAGGAAAGAGATACGTAGTTGGCTTACAATCGCGACTTCACACAATTACATGAATAAAGCATTACATCATCCAGATACAATCAAGGTCCGACTACGGAACCAAAATAGAGAGCTACCCCAAATGCGACAAGGTCCCCCGATCGACCCCAACTAGGCTCCACTACTGATCAACTAGAAAAGAAACAAGACAAAGGACAAGATCTTCATTGAGCTCCTCCTTGAGCTTGGTTGTGTCATCTGCATGGTCTCATCGGCACCTGCAAGCCGGTTTTGGAAGTATCTGTGAGTCACGGGGACTCAGCAATCTCACACCCTTGCGATCAAGACTATTTAAGCTTATGGGTAAGGTAAAAGGTGTGAGGTGGAGCTGCAGCAAGCGACTAGCATATATGGTGGCTATCATACGCAAATGAGAGCGAGAAGAGAAGGCAAGGCACGGTCGATAAAACTATGATCAAGAAGTGATCCTAGAACAACCTACGTCAAGCATAACTCCAACACCGTGTTCACTTCCCGGACTCCGCCGAGAAGAGACCATCACGGTTACACACGCGGTTGATGTATTTTAATTAAGATCAACTTCAGGTTTTCTACAACCGGACATTAACAAATTCCCATCTGCCCATAACCGCGGGCACGGCTTTCGGAAGTTCAAATCCCTGCAGGGGTGTCCCAACTTAGCCCATCATAAGCTCTCACGGTCAACGAAGGATATTCCTTCTAGCGGGAAGACCCGATCAGACTCGGAATCCCGGTTACAAGGCATTTCGACAATGGTAAAACAAGACCAACAAAGTCGCCCGATGCGCCGACAAATCCCGATAGGAGCTGCACATATCTCGTTCTCAGGCACACCGGATAGGTCAAGCTACGAGTAAAACCAACCCTCGAGTTGCCCCGAGGTGGCCCCGCAGGCTGCCCGTTTCGGACCAACACTCAGAGGAGCACTGGCCCCCGGGGGGGGGGGGGGGTTAAAATAAAGATGACCCTCGGGCTCGCGAAAACCCAAGGGAAGGTTATAGGTTGTTAGTGCAAATGGTAAAACCAAGGTTGGGCTTTGCTGGAGGAGTTTTATTTAATTGAACTGTCAAGGGGTTCCCATTATAACCCAACCGTGTAAGGAACGAAAAATCTGGGAACATAACACCGATATGACGGAAACTAGGGCGGCAAGAGTGGAACAAAACACCAGGCATAAGGTCAAGCCTTCCAACCTTTACCAAGTATATAGATGCATTAATTAAATAAGAGATATTGTGATATCCCAAAAAAATAACCATGTTCCAAACATGGAACAAGCTCCAAACTTCACCTACAACTAGCAACGCTATAAGAGGGGCTGAGCAAAGCGGTAACATAGCCAAACAACGGTTTGCTAGGACAAGGTGAGTTAGAGGCTTGGCTCAACAATATGGGAGGCATGATAAGCAAGTGGTAGGTATCGAGGCATAGGCATAGCAAAAGAGCGAGCATCTAGCAAGCAAAGATAGAAGTGATTTCGAGGGTATGGTCATATTGCCTGAGATCCCGCAAGGAAGAAGAACGAGTCCATGAAGAAGACAAACAGACGAAGTCGAACGAATCCTCACAAACGCCACGTTATCGGAACCAACCCGAAGAAGCAACACCAGAAAGAAGCAAACAACATAGTAAACAACCACCACCTGAACATAGCATGATGCACAACCAAGTATGATGCATGTCCGGTTTAAGGAGGCATGGCATGGAAAAGTGCACAAGCAATTCTAAAAATTAAGTGGAGATCAATATGCAACGAGTTGCCTATTGACGAAACACCACAACAAGTTATTTAGTTCGATCTCGTTTATGTACCCAACAATATTAAATGTTGATTAACATGGCAAGAGGTGGAGCATAGTAGAACTACTTAACAAGGCAAGTTTAAATGAAGCCGGAAACAACAAGCAACAAGTCCGGAAACTCCTCATGTGCAAAATTTAAGGTTTGGTACTATTCTGCCCTAAACCATATTTTATAGTTGTTAAACATGCAAAGTGATGCCACCATGTTAAAGTAGGCATTTTCCCACCCCATTTACATATAAAGTTTATTAAATTCGGAGTTACGGTTATTTAGTTATGAAATAAAGCATTTTATCATGGCATGTGGACAAAAATTACACAAACAGCATTTTAAACATTTTAAACATGGATGAAAGTTGGATATTGTGAAACTAGATGAAATTCTAGTCAAATTACATATATAATTTATTTAGATCCGATGCACGGTTGTGAAGTTATTAAATGCATGGAGTTTAGGGGCCATCCTGCAAAACTAGCACTCGCTGGAAAATTTAGACAAATAGACAGCCAGGAAAAAAAATGCACCGGGCTGAATCTGCTGCATCGCTGGGCTGAACAGGAGGGCTGTGGGGAGCTCACCCATGGGCCAAGCCCAGCTGGAGGGGAGGAGGCCCAATCGGTATAGATCTAGGCCTTGTGCATGCTTCCGGCCCAGGAGACTGGAGAGGAGGCCGGCCCACGCGCAACCGACGACGCGGAGGCGACCTCCTTCACGTGTCTGGCCACGACAGGAAGCAGGACGACGGCGGATGGCTCTCCGGCGACGGCGAGGGCCGAAGACAGCGGGAAGGCTGGGGAACGGACGGATCTGGACGGAAACTTGCCAGATCCGACGAATCCGAGCGACGTCGGAAGCTGAGCAGCGACAAGGAGCTCCAGGCAGCTGCGCTATCCATGGCCAGAGAGAGAGAGAGAGAGCTGTAAGGGAAGGAGGAAGGGAAACAGAGGAAGGGAGGAGAGGGTGACCGGGACGCGACCTGGGTGGCGTCGCAGAGCAGGGTTCGCCGGCGATAAGGTGTGCACCGGTGGCCGGCGGGTCCTGCGGGAGCATCGAGCAGCGGGCTCCCTCCAGATCCAGATTGGATCGAGGAGGTGAAGTGGGAGCGAGCAGGCGACGGCACGTTTCGGGCACAGATGGGCTTCCAGGGCCCCGATCTGGGTTCCGCGGGCCCTACGCGAGGTGGGAGGCAGGCAGGGGCGCGTGGCGCGAGGGGAGTGGAGGAGTTTGGCTGGCGGTGACGGCGTAGCCAAAGACTGCGCGCCAAGTGGCGAGGTGGAGGTGGAGGGCGCCGGAGAACGAGGAGGAGGTGGATGGATCTGGCTGGTGGTGCGGTTTTCGAGGGGGATGCGACGGCTGAGGGTAGGGGAAGGCTAGGGGCACCCGAAAATGGCAAGGGGGGGCTTCTTAAATAGGCTGGGGTCTAGGGTTAGGGGTTTTCATCCGTTTTCGGACCCTCGGATCACGATCAGACGGCTCCAGGCACGAGGAGTAGGCTGGGCCTAGGTGGGCTGTGTAGATGGGCTAGAGAGGAAAGAGAGGAAAAACCCGGCAACAGTTTTCGTAGAACGAAAACGGTCGACGTTAGACCGGCTTTACTGCCGCTATAGTTATCCATTGGGGCGTCAAACGGACTCCGAACACGATGAAACTTGGCAGGCGGCATACCTACAACATAAAAACACCACATGCCAACTTTCATCCCATTCCGAGAACATTTTCCGGCCACTTATAAAATAATATTTCGGACGTGCCGCGGGCGCGTGCAAGTGTGGCTGGGCTCAGAACGGACAACAGAAGGAACTGGGGGAACCTGGACAGACACAGGTTTTTAAAACATGATGATGCAATGCACATGATGACAAGATGAAATGCAACACGCAAGCAAATGACATGGCAACGACAGTGAATAACTGGGAGACACTTGGCACATCGGTCTCGAGGCATTACACCCAAGCCCGTCCCGTCGGACACCACCTGGTAGACAAGTAGCACTAGCTACAAATGCCAGAAACTAGTTGCAACTCCTGTACAGAGATCAAGTGGATTAATAATCTGAGAGGGGCCGGATAACCGGAACCCAATGTGTGGTAGTAACTGGACTTGAATAACATACACAGAACTCAGTGCTTAGGGACGGTTCCAATGAGACTACCCACCATGTACTCCTACATGGCCTCTCATCGCTACCTTTACCAAAATGTGTTCACACTCTTAGCCTTTTATCGGTAGGACATGTTCACCACTCCGATTCATTCCCGATGAATCAGACCTGACACAACTCTAAGCATAGCTGGCATAAAGAAAACAAGCATGGATGAGTAGGCACATTAAGGCTCAAGCAACTCCTACTCATGCTAGTGGGTTTCAACTATTTACTATGGCAATGACAGGTCATGCAGAGGAATGGTTCAACTACCGCAGCAGAAAAGTAGCAGTTGAATCGTTGTTGTCCTAATGCAGTATAAGGAGCAAGAGCGAGAGGGTGGGATTTATCGAGATGCTCAAGGGGGTTTTCTTGCCTGATAGAACGACGAAGGGGGTACGACTCCTCTGACAGGTACTCGGGAACACCTTCCGGAGTGGAACCTATCGAGAAGAAACGGTGTCGGTGATCAACACACAAACAAATGCAACAAAATGATGCATGGACATGGCATGTGCAAATGCTAGTGTTTGGGCTAATGCAAGATGCTACCAAGTTGGTTGAAGCCCATTTGAATCAAAGATTCAAATGCAATTCAAAATGAAGCATTTAAAATGCCCATATTATGTTTTCACTTATACATCATGTATAAGTTGGTTTTTCATGCATGTAACTGGCATAAATGGATTCCTTGCATTTTTCTGATAATTTTTCATATATAATTTATTTCATTCTGAGCTACGGTTGAATTATTATGAATTTTTGAAGTTTAGGCAATATTCTGGAATTTCCTGAGTTAAATTAATTCCAGAAATCAATTATTGTGTCAGCTCTACGTCAGCATGACGTAAGCGAGTCAACGGGGCTGACCAGGTCAAACCTGACCAGTGGGTCCCACTGGTCAGTGACCCAGTCAACTAAGTTAGTTAGTCCTAACTAACTGGGCAGGGCCCACTAGTCAGTGACCGTAGCAGCTAACCTAGTTAGTTAATTAGTGCTAACTAAGGTAATTAGTCGGGCGGGGCCCGCAAGTCAGTGAGAGAGAGGGGGAGGTCAAACTGGGCTGTGGGGGTCAACCCACGCCGGAGTTGACCCGGCGCTCGTCGCTGGCAAGGCCAGAGACGGCGGAGGGGCTCGGTATTCCTCCTCCGACGACCAAATGGCCGGCGGAGGGCATCTATGTGGAGCTGGGACTCGCTCGCATCTATTTGTGCAAACGGCAGGGGCTGAGGTGGCCCGAGCTCGCCGGAGGCAAGCTCGCGGCGATGGCCGGAGTTCGGGTGATGATGCAAATGTCGCTATGGTGCACGGCAGGAGCAACAGTTGGTTGCTCTGGGCCCGTGGAGCTGTGCTGAGCACGGTGACGCGCTCGGTTTTGAGCTTGAGCGGCTGCGGCGACAGCGGTCACATGGACGGCGGGCGGAAGCTTTCGGCTCCGGTGAAGAGCATGGTTAGGGGACGCGTTCGGCAACAAGAAGAGAGGGGAAAGACGGCGGAGCTCACTAGGTGTCGGAAGAGAAGGTCGGCGGGCTCGGGGGCGCGCCAGACGTTGCGAATCGCCGGCGCTCGAGGTGGAAGACGAGCTCGAAGGCATCACCACGCTGCTCCTGGGTTCGGGATCTTCCGCGTGGAGGAGCTGTGCGTCGTCACGGAGCTTTTGGACACGGGGAAGGGGCGAGAAGACCACGGTGGTCACGGTGGCAGCGAACGACGGCGACGGACCCGTTCGGGCATGCTACAGAGAGAGAGCAGGGGAAGGGAGAGTGAGCTGCGAGAGAGGCGAAGGACCAGGGGGGCTCGGGCATCTCCAGGCGCCCGGTCAAGGACGGGGAAGGAAGCAGGAGGTGGCGGGGAGACGTGGCCGCGGTCGGCTGTGAGGCGGGCATGCAGCAGCTCCTACTCGCAGGAGCTTGAAGAAGCTCCTGGCGGTTGGGCTGGGCCGAGAGAAGCTGGGCCAGGCTACAGGGAGGCCAGGTAACTGTTTTCCCCTCTCTTTTTCTTCTATTTTGCATTTTCTGTAATTTGTTTTGATTTAGTTTTAGACACTAAATCATTTTTGTTGCTTCTGATAATTCTTGTAGGGACTAGTTGGATTATTCCAAAGCCCCTCAGCAAAAACCAGAATTTTTGGACATATATAAAATATATCACACACACACACACACACACATATATATATATATATCCAAGGCAAATAATTATTGTATTAATTCCAAAAGGCCAAAATAAATATTTATGGGCTCCCAAAATTATTGGTTTGAATTTTACCTCTGACCAATATTTTCAGAGAGCAACATGAACATTTTCTTGGTCCTTTTTGGAGCACTTTTTATCTGGGTCATTTCCAGAAATGATTTCTGAGGGTTTCACAAATCCCCATTTCAAATTTAAATGGAATTTAAACATGATGCACAAATGACTAGCTAGTCTAGGATCATACCAGAACTAGGGATGTGACACAACTACATGCGTGAACATGTGCCAAGTCAAGCCACTCGAGTCGTTCATAAGAGGATACCACCCTATCATACCACATCACAACCATTTTAATAGCATGTTGGCACGCAAGGTAAACCATTATAAACTCCTAGCTAATTAAGCATGTCACAAGCAACTACAATCTCTAATTGTCATTGCAAACATGTTTCTTTCATAATAGGCCGAATCAGGAATGATGAACTAATCACATTTAAAAAAACAAGAGAGGTCGAATTCATACCAGCTTTTCTCATCTCAACCAGTCCATCAAATATTCATCATTATTGCCTTTCACTTGCATGACCGAACGGTGTGGATAATAATAATAGTGCACGTGCATTGGACTAATATGGAATCTGCAAGCATTCAATTCATGGGAGAAGACAAGGTAATATGGGCTCTTTGCTAGATCAACAATAATGCATATGAGAGCCACTCAACATTTTCATCATGGTCTTCTCCTCTCGACCCCCAAAGGAAAGAAAAGAAACAAAACTATTTACACGGGAAAGCTCCCAACAAGCAAAAGAAGAACGAGAAATCTTTTTGGGTTTTCTTTTTAATTACTACTAAAGGCATGAAAAGTAAACTAGGTAAAAGCTACAACTATTTTTTTGGTTTTTCTTAAGGTTTTTCAAACACACAAGAAGAAATAAAATAAACTGGCATGGATGATACAATGAAAAAGTACGAGCACTGACAACTGGCATGAGTGTGTGAAAATGAATGTAATGTCAGTGAGTAATACGTACTCCCCCAAGCTTAGGCTTTTGGCGTAAGTTGGTCTATGCCCATGGATCAAAACTGTAGTTGGGGTTGTACTGAGAAGGGTCCTCAGATTGCCACTGGCTGGCGATCTCCTCCGGATTCCACTGGTAAATGGACTGACGGTGAGGGTTAGATGGTGGCTCCGGCTCTGCAGCTGACGTTTGGCTCCGGTAGGCATGAATGTCCTCCGGTGGAACAAGGTATATGCCTGAAAATATGTTAAACAAAGAGGGCGCAGGCAAGGCAATAAACTCACAATAATTTTTGTTAAATATCAATTTACATTTGAGTGTCTTATAAACTAGAGCAATAGGAGGCAACAACTTTTCCTCTTTCTCATAATGCCTGATAGGTATGTTGAAGTGTGCAGCAAGGCGCAAGGCAAAGATGCCTCCGAGGACGGGGCCCTTTGTACAGTTCAGATTTAACCGTCTAGCAACAATAGCGCCTAAGCTGAAAGTAGTATCATGAAACAAGGCATGGCGCAAAATAGCAATATCAGGAGCACTATGGTTCCCACAGTTCCCGCGACCAATTAAGCATCTACTAGCAAATATTGCGAAGTAACGTAGAACAGGAAAATGTATGCTTGTGATTCTCACATTGGAAACTTTGCCCGTTTCCCCCACAGCAATCATATCAATAAATCCCTTCACATCATTACGATGTGGTTCCTCTATGCTACCCTCAAAGGGTATCAAACAGACCCGGCAAAAATCATAAAGTGACATCTCCTTATGCTCATCATATAAATAAAATTCCACCGAAGGTGTTGATCTCCTAGCATGGAAATGAAAATTTTGCACAAAGATATTGGTGAGTAAGAGGTACTGTTAATGCTGGTCGTGGAGGAAGGCGGTGAGGCCTGCATTCTTAGCCAAATGATAAAAATATTCATGAATCCTGGCCTCTTTCAAGAACTCATCACAAGGCCATTCACATGGCCGAACCTCCGCAGTACAAGGGAGATTATACTTGGGCTTATTGTTCTCTTCACTTTGGTTATCCTTCGAGCTTCGGCTCGATGAGCCCCTCAAAAATCTCTTCATCTTTTTCTGAAAATTTCTGAAAATTTTAGTAACTCAAAATAAAAGTGAACCAAACTCAACAAGATTGATAGCAACTACTCCTACAAGTGCCTAGAGGCCATATCATGCATTAAAACTACTTTTGACCACATAAATTTGACATGCAAGCTCAAGAACAGGGTGACCTAAGCAGCAAAAATTCGCAATAAATAAAGCACTAGAACAAAAACTAATTGGACCATTGGAGGAGTCACATACCAAAGAACAATCCCCCAAAGCAGTTTCGTGAATGGAGCTTTGAGCAAGGAGATCAAAATTGGTAGCAAGATGAGCAAGAACTCGGGTTTGAGCTGGCTAGTGATTTTTTTGGGAGGAAGAAGGAGTATGTGGTGGATGGAATAAGTGGAGGGGACCCACATGGGGTCCACGAGGCAGGGGCATGCCCAGGGGGTGGGCGCGCCCTCCACCCTCGTGGGCACGTGGCTGCTCCCCCTGTTGTGTTCTCAGTGCCAGATATTCTCAAATATTCTAGAAAAATCATATTTAATTTTCAGAGCATTTGGAGAACTTTTATTTTTGGGGTATTTTGTATTGCAAGGATAATTCAGAAAATAGACAGAAAATACTATTTTTGCTTTATTTAAACTAAATAACAGAAAGTAAAAGGAGGGTATAGAGAGTTGTGTTTTCTAACTTCATCCATCTCATGCTCATCAAAAGGAATCCACTAACAAGGTTGATCAGGTCTTGTTAACAAACTCATTTCGAATAACATGAAACCGAAGAATTTTCGAGTAACACTAGGTTGCCTCAACAGGGATATGCACATCCCCAACAATAAGAATATCATATTTCTTCTTGACAGTAGGAAGAGGAAATTCAAAACCTCCAATAGTAATTGTTGAAAATTTTCCAATAGAATTGATACTGTGGACTTGAGGTTGTTTCCTTAGAAAGTGTACCGTATGCTCATTACCATTAACATGAAAAGTGACATTGCCTTTATTGCAATCAATAACAGCCCCTGCAGTATTCAAAAAGGGTCTTCCAAGAATAATAGACATACTATCGTCCTCGGGAATATCAAGAATAACAAAGTCCGTTAAAATAGTAATGTTTGCAACCACAACAGGCACATCCTCACAAATACCGACAGGTATAGCAGTTGATTTATCAGCCATTTGTAAAGATATTTCAATAGGTGTCAACTTATTCAAATCAAGTCTATGATATAAAGAGAGAGGCATAACACTAACACCGGCTCCAAGATCACATAAAGCAGTTTTAACATAGTTTCCTTTAATGTAGCATGGTATAGTTGGTACTCCTGGATCTCCAAGTTTCTTTGGTATTCCACCCTTAAAAGTGTAATTAGCAAGCATGGTGAAAATTTCAGCTTCCGGTATCTTTCTTTTATTAGTAACTATATCTTTCATATATTTAGCATAAGGATTCATTTTAAGCATATCAGCCAAACGCATACGCAAAAAGATAGGTCTAATCATTTCAGCAAAGCGCTCAAAATCCTCATCATCCTTTTTCTTGGATGGTTTAGGAGGAAAAGGCATGGGTTTATAAACCCATGGTTCTCTTTCTTTACCGTGCTTCCTAGCAACGAAGTCTCTCTTATCATAATGTTGATTCTTTGATTGTGGGTTATCAAGATCAACAGCAGGTTCAACCTCTACATCATTATCATTTCTAGGTTGAGCATCAACATGAACATCATCATTCACATTATCACTAGGTTCATGTTCATTACCAGATTGTGTTTGAGCATCAGAAATAGAAATATCATTGGGATTCTCAGGTGTGTCAACAACAGGTTCACTAGAAGCATGCAAAGTCCTATCATTTTTCTTTTTCTTCCTCTTAGAAGGACTAGGTGCATCAACATTAGTTCTCTGAGAATCTTGCTCAATTCTCTTAGGATGGCCCTCAGAATACAAAGGTTCCTGAGTCATTTTACCACCTCTAGTCATAACTCTAACAGCATTATCATTCTCCTTATTATTTAATTCATTGAGCAAATCATTCTGAGGTTTAAGTACTTGTTCTACTTGAGTGGTAACCATAGAAGCATGTTTACTAATAAGTTTAAGTTCACCTTTAACACTGGCCATATAATCACTCAAGTGTTCAAGCATATCAGCATTGTGTTTAAATTGTCTACCAACATAAGCATTGAAATTTTCTTGTTTAACCATAAAGTCATCAAACTCATCCAAGCATTGGCTAGCAAACTTAGTAAATAGAATTTCACATTTATCAAATCTATAGAGAGAATTTAACTTTAATACCTGTGTCGGGTTATCAAGACCATGTATTTCTTTAATATGTGGTAATTTATTAACATCTTCAGCTTTAATACCATTTTCTTTCATAGATTTCTTTGCCTCTTGCATATCTTCAGGTCTGAGAAATAGAATACCCCTTTTCTTCAGAGTTGGCTTAGGAGTTGGTTCAGGAAGTGTCCAATTGTTTTTGTTGGAAATATGCCCTAGAGGCAATAATAAATTGGTTATTATTATATTATATTTCATTGTTCATGATAATCGTTTATTATCCATGCTAGAATTGTATTGATAAGAAACTCAGATACATGTGTGGATACATAGACAACACCATGTCCCTAGTAAGCCTCTAGTTGACTAGCTCGTTGATCAATAGATCGTTACGGTTTCCTGACCATGGACATTGGATGTTGTTGATAACGAGATCACATCATTAGGATAATGATGTGATGGACAAGACCCAACCCTAAGCCTAGCACAAGGTCGTGTAGTTCGTATGCTAAAGCTTTTCTAATGTCAAGTATCATTTCCTTAGACCATGAGATTGTACAACTCCCGGATACCGTAGGAGTGCTTTGGGTGTGCCAAACGTCACAACGTAACTGGGTGGCTATAAAGGTACACTACGGGTATCTCCAAAAGTGTCTGTTGGGTTGGCACGAATCAAGACTGGAATTTGTCATTCCGTGTAACGGAGAGGTACCTCTGGGCCCACTCGGTAGGACATCATCATAATGTGCACAATGTGGCCAAGGAGTTGATCATGGGATGATATGTTACGGAACGAGTAAAGAGACTTGCCGGTAACGAGATTGAACAAGGTATCGGGATACCGACGATCAAATCTCGGGCAAGTATCATATCGATAGACAAAGGGAATTGTATACGACATTGATTGAATCCTTGACATCGTGGTTCATCCGATGAGATCATCGTGGAGCATATGAGAGCCAATATGGGTATCCAGATCCCGCTATTGGTTATTGACCAGAGAGTTGTCTCGGCCATGTCTGCATGACTCCTGAACCCGTAGGGTCTACACACTTAAGGTTCGATGACGCTAGGGTTATAGGGAAAGTATGTATGCGGTTACCGAATGTTGTTCGGACTCCCGGATGAGATCCTGGACGTCACAAGGAGTTCCGGAATGATCCAGAGGTAAAGATTGATATATAGGAAGTATGGTTTTGGCCACCGGAAGTGTTCCGGGCATCACCGGTAGTGTACCGGGACCACCGGAGGGGTCCGGGGGTCCACCGGGAGGGGCCACGGGCCTCGGAGGCCTACATGGGCCAATAGTGGGAAGGGACCAGCCCCAAGGTGGGCTGGGACGCCTTCTAGCAAGGCCCAAGGCGCCTCCTAGAGGAGAAGGGGGCAAACCCTAGGGCAGATGGGCCCTAAGGCCCACCCCAGGTGCGTCTCCCCCTATCCCCCTTGTGGCCGCCACCCTAGATGGGATCTAGGGCTGCCGCACCCCTTGGGGTGGGAACCCTAGGTGGGGGCGCAGCCCTCCCTCTTCCCTTATATATAGTGGAGGCAAAGGGGCAGCCCAACACACGAAGTTCTTCCCCTGTTGGCGCAGCCCTACCCCTCTCCCTCCTCGTCTCTCGTAGTGCTTGCCGAAGCCCTGCTGGAGTCCCGCGCTCCTTCACCACCACCACGCCGTCGTGCTGCTGCTGGACGGAGTCTTTCCCAACCTCTCCTTCTCCCCTTGCTGGATCAAGGCGTAGGAGACGTCACCGGGCTGCACGTGTGTTGAACGCGGAGGCGCCGTTGTCCGGCGCTTAGATCGGAATCAACCGCGATATGAATCGCTACGAGTACGACTCCTTCATCCGCGTTCTTGCAACGCTTCCGCTTAGCGATCTAGAAGGGTATGTAGATGCACTCTCCTTCCCCTCGTTGCTATATTACAACATAGATTGATCTTGGTGATGCGTAGAAAATTTTAAATTTCTGCTACGATCCCCAACAGTGGCATCATGAGCTAGGTCTATGCGTAGTTTCTATGCACGAGTAGAACACAAGTTGTTGTGGGCGTCGATTTTGTCAATTTACTTGCCATTACTAGTCTTATCTTGATTCAGCGGCATCGTGGGATGAAGCGGCCCGGACCGACCTTACACGTACGCTTACGTGAGACTGGTTCCACAGACTGACATGCACTAGTTGCATAAGGTGGCTAGCGGGTGTCTGTCTCTCCCACCTTAGTCGGATCAGATTCGATGAAAAGGGTCCTTATGAAGGGTAAATAGAAATTGGCATATCACGTTGTGGTTTTGGCGTAGGTAAGAAACGTTCTTGCTAGAAACCTATAACAGCCACGTAAAAACTTGCAACAACAATTAGAGGACGTCTAACTTGTTTTTGCAGCATGTGCCGTGTGATGTGATATGGCCAAAAGGATGTGATGAATGATATATGTGATGTATGAGATTGATCATGTTCTTGTAATAGGAATCATGACTTGCATGTCGATGAGTATGACAACCGGCAGGAGGCATAGGAGTTGCCTTAATTTATTTATGACTTGCGTGTCAACATAAACGTCATGTAATTACTTTACTTTATTGCTAAAGAGTTAGCCATAGTAGTAGAAGTAATAGATGATGAGACAACTTCAAGAAGACACGATGATGGAGATCATGATGATGGAGATCATGGTGTCATGCCGGTGACAACGATGATCATGGAGCCCCGAAGATGGAGATCAAAAGGAGCAAAATGATATTGGCCATATCATGTCACTATTTGATTGCATGTGATGTTTATCATGTTTTACATCTTATTTGCTTAGAACGACGGTAGCTTAAATAAGATGATCCCTCACTAAAATTTCAAGAAAAGTGTTACCCCTAAGTGTGCACCGTTGCGAAGGTTCGTTGTTTCGAAGCACCACGTGATGATCGGGTGTGATAGGTTCTAACGTTCAAATACAATGGGTGTTGACGAGCCTTGCATGTACAGACATGGCCTCGGAACACATGCGAAACACTTAGGTTGACTTGACGAGCCTAGCATGTATAGACATGGCCTCGGAACACAGAAGAACGAAAGGTCGAGCATGAGTTGTATAGAAGATACGATCAACATGAAGATGTTCACCGATATTGACTAGTCCGTCTCACGTGATGATCGGACACGACCTAGTTGACTCGGATCATGTTTCACTTAGATGACTAGAGGGATGTCTATCTGAGTGGGAGTTCATTAAATAATTTGATTAGATGAACTTAATTATCATGAACATAGTCTAAATTGTCTTTGCAAATATGTTGTAGATAAATAGCTCACGTTGTAGCTCCCTATTTCAATACGTTCCTAGAGAAATACTAAGTTGAAAGATATTGTAAGAAATGATGCGGACTGGGTCCGTAGTCTGAGGAGTGTCCTCACTGCTACACAGAAGGCTTATGTCTTTGATGCACCGCTCGATGTGCAAACCCCTACAACGTCGTCTGTGGATGTTGTGAACACCTGACAGACACATCCTGATGACTACTTGATAGTTTAGTGCACCATACTTTACAGCTTAGAATCGGGATTCCAATGACGTTTTGAACGCCATAAGACATATGAGATGTTCCAAGAGCTGAAATTGGGATTTCAGGCTCATGCCCGTGTTGAGAGGTATGAGACCTCTGACAAGTTCTTTTGCCAACAAGATGGAGGGGAATAGCTCAGCTAGTGAGCATGTGCTCAGAATGTCTGGGTGCTACAATCACTTAAATCAAGTGGGAGTTAAACTTCCAGATAAGATAGTGATTGATAGAGTTCTCTAGACAATATCACTAAGCTACTAGATCTTCATGATGAACTATGATATGCAAGGGATGGAGTTGATCCCGGAGCTGTTCGCGGTGCTAAAGACCGCAAAAGGTAGAAATCAAGAAGGAGCATCAAGTGTTGATGGTTTAACAAGATCACTGGTTTCAAGAAGGGCAAGGGCTAGAAGTGAAACTTCATGGATGGCAAACCAGTTGCCGCTCCATTGAAAGAACCCAAGGTTGAACCCAAACCCGAGACTAAGTGCTTCTATTGTAAGGGGAACGGTCACTGGTAGCGGAACTACCCCAAATACATGGTAGATAAGAAGGCTGGCAACTTCAACAACGTATATATGTGTTATTAATGTGTACCTCACTAGTACTCCTAGTAGCACCTGGGTATTGGATACCGGTTCAGTTACTATTATTGGTGACTTGAAGCAAAAGCTACGAACTGAACGGAGACTGGCTAAGGGCGAGGTGACGATGTGTGTTGGAAGTGTTTCCAAAGTTGATGAGATCACCATCGCACGCTCCATCTGCCTTCGGGATTAGTATTGAACCTAGATAAATGTTATCAGGTGTCTACGTTGAGCATGAATATGATTAGATCATGTTCATTGCAATACGGTTATTCATTTAAGTTAGAGAATAATGGTTATTCTATTTACATGAATAATACCTTTCATGGTCATGCACCCTATGTGAATGGTTCATTGAATCTCGGTCATGGTAATACACATGTTCACGCCAAAAGATGTAGAGTTAATAATGATAGTACCACTTTCTTGTGGCACTACCGCTTAGGTCATATTGGTGTAAGATGCATGAAGAAACTCCATGTCGATGGATGTTTGGAGTCACTTGATTTTGAATCGCTTGACACATGCGAGCCATGCCTCATGGGCAGGATGACTAAGACCCCGTTTTCAGGTACAATGAAACGGGCAAGTGACTTGTTGGAAATCATACATGCTGATGCGTGTGATCCAATGAGAATTGAAGCGTGCGGTGGATATCGCTATTTTCTCATCTTCACTAACGATTTGAGTAGATATAGGTATATTTACTTAATGAAGCACAAGTCTGAAACATTTGAAAAGTTCAAGTGATTTCAGAGTGAAGTTAAGAACCATCATAACAAGAAGATCAAATTCCTACGATCTGATCGATGAGAATTTCTGAGTTATGAGTTTGGCAATCACTTAAGACATTGTGGAATTGTTTCACAGTTGAAGCCACCTGGAACACCAGAGGGTAATGGTGTGTCCGGATGTCATAATCGAACCTTATGAGATATGGTGCGATCTATGATGTCTCTTACCGATCTACCGTTTTCATTTTGAGGTTATGCATTAGAGAAAGCTGCATTCACTTTAGATAGGACACCATCTAAGTCCGTTGAGACGACGTCGTGTGAACATTGCTTTGGCAAGAAACCAAAGTTGTCGTTTCTTAATGTTTGGGGCTGCGATGCTTAAGGCTTCAGCCAGAGAAACTCGAACCCAAAGCAGACAAACACATCTTCATAGGATACCCAAAGGTGACAGTTGGGTACACCTTCTATCTCAGATCCGAGGGCAAATTGTTTGTCTCTAAGAATGGGTCCTTTCTCGAGAAGGAGTTTCTCTTGAAAGAATTGAGTGGGAGGAAGATAGAACTTGATGAGGTTGTCGAACCTTTATTTCAACCAGAGAGTGATGCAACACAGAAAGATGTTTTCTGTGGCGCCTACGTCTGTTGAAGAGGAAGTTAATGATAGTGATCATGAAGCTTCGGATCAAGTTGCTATCGAACCTCATAGGTCGACAAGGATATGTACTACTCCTGAGTGGTACGGTAATCTTGTCTTAGATATCATGTTGTTAGACAACAATGAACCTACGAGCTATGGAGAAGCGATGGTGGGCCCGTATTCCGACAAATGGTTAGAATCCATGAAATCCGAGATAGGATCCATGTATCAGAACAAAGTATGGACTTTGGTGGACTTGCCCGATGATCGGCAAGCCATTGAGATAAATGGATCTTTAAGAAGAAGACGGACATGGGCGGTAATGTTACCGTCTATGAAGCTCGACTTGTGGGAAAGAGTCTTTTCACAAGTTCAAGGAGTTGACTACGATGAGAATTTCTCACCCGTAGCGATGCTTAAGTCCGTCGGAATCATGTTAGCATTAGTTGTATTTTTCGATTATGAAATCTTACAGATGGATGTCAAAACAAGTTTTCTTACCAGTTTTCGTAAGAAAAGTTGTATGTGATACAATAAAAGGTTTTGTCAATCCTAAGGATGCTAAAAGGTATGCTGGCTCCAGCAATCCTTCTATGGACTAGAGCAAGCATCTCGGAATCGGAATATATGCTTTGATGGAGTGATCAAAGCTTTTAGGTTTATACAATGTTTGCTAGAAACTTGTATTTACAAGAAAGTGAGTGGGAGCACTACAACATTTCTGATAAGTATATGTGGATGACATATTGTTGATCCGAAATAATGTAGAATTTCTGGAAAGCATAAACGGTTGTTTGAAGGGTGTTTTTCAAAGGAAGACCTGGATAAAGCTGCTTACATATTGGGCATCAAGATCTATAGAGATAGATCAAGACGCCTGATGACACTTTCAAAGAACGCACACCTTGACATGTTTTTGAAGGAGTTCAAAATAGATCATTCAAAGAAGGGGTTCTTACCTGAGTTGTAAGGTGTGAAGTTGAGTAAGACTCGAAGATTGACCACGGCAGAAGAAAGAGGAAGGACGAAGGTCGTTCCCTATGTTTTTGTCATAGGCTCTATACGGTATGCCATGCTGAGTACCGCACCAGATGTGTGCCTTGCCACATGTCTGGCAAGAGGGTACAAAGGTGATCTAGGATTGGATCACCAGATAGCGGTCAAAATTATCCTTAGAGGAATAAGGAAATGTTTCTCGGTTATGGAGGTGATAAAGAGTTCGACGTAAAGAGTTACGTCGATGCAAGCTTAACACCTATCCGGATAGCTCTAAGTAGAGATACCGAATACGTATAATGGAGCAACAATTTGGAATAGCTCCAAGTGGAACGTGGTAGAAGCATCTACGATATGACATAAAGTTTTGCGAAATACATAGGGATCTGAATATGGCAAGACCCGTTGACTACAACCTCTCTCACAAGCATAACATGATTAAACCCAGAACTCTTTGACTGTTTATCACATAGTGATGTGAACTAGATCATTGAGTCTAGTAGACTCTTGGATGTTGGTCACATGGCGGTGTGACCTGTGAGTGTTAATCACATGGCGATGTGAACTAGATTATTGACTCTAGTGCAAGTGGGAGACTGTTGGAAATATGCCCTAGAGGCAATAATAAATTGGTTATTATTATATTATATTTCATTGTTCATGATGATTGTTTATTATCCATGCTAGAATTGTATTGATAGGAAACTCAGATACATGTGTGGATACATAGACAACACCATGCCCCTAGTAAGCCTCTAGTTGACTAGCTCGTTGATCAATAGATGGTTACAGTTTCATGACCATGGACATTGGATGTCGTTGATAATGGGATCACATCATTAGGAGAATGATGTGATGGACAAGACCCAATCCTAAGCCTAGCACAAGATCGTGTAGTTCGTATGCTAAAGCTTTTCTAATGTCAAGTATCATTTCCTTAGACCATGAGATTGTGCAACTCCCATATACCGTAGGAGTGCTTTGGGTGTGCCAAATGTCACAACATAACTAGGTGGCTATAAAGGTACACTACGGGTATCTCCAAAAGTGTCTGTTGGGTTGGCACGAATCGAGACTGGGATTTGTCACTCCGTGTAACGGAGAGGTATCTCTGGGCCCACTCGGTAGGACATCATCATAATGTGCACAATGTGACCAAGGAGTTGATCATGGGATGAGGTGTTACAGAACGAGTAAAGAGACTTGCCGGTAACGAGATTGAACAAGGTATCGGGATACCGATGATCGAATCTCGGGCAAGTATCGTACCGATAGACAAAGGGAATTGTATACGGGATTGATTGAATCCTTGACATCGTGGTTCATCCGATGAGATCATCGTGGAGCATGTGGGAGACAATATGGGTATCCAGATCCCGCTGTTTGTTATTGACCAGAGAGTTGTCTCGGCCATGTCTGCATGACTCCCGAACCCGTAGGGTCTACACACTTAAGGTTCGATGACGCTAGGGTTATAGGGAAAGTATGTACGCGGTTACCGAATGTTGTTCGGAGTCTCGGATGAGATCCCGGACGTCACGAGGAGTTCCGGAATGATCCGGAGGTAAATATTGATATATAGGAAGTATGGTTTTGGCCACCGGAAGTGTTCCGGGCATCACCGGTAGTGTACCGGGACCACCGGAGGGGTCCGTGGGTCCACCGGGAGGGGCCACGGGCCCCGGAGGCCTACATGGGCCAATAGTGGGAAGGGACCAGCCCCTAGGTGGGCTGGGGAGCCTCCCACTAAGGCCCAAGGTGCCTCCTAGAGGGGAAGGGGGCAAACCCTAGGGCAGATGGGCCCTAAGGCCCACCCCAGGTGTGCCTCCCCCTCTCCCACTTGTGGCCGCCACCCTAGATGGGATCTAGGGCTGCCGCACCCCTTGGGGTGGGAACCCTAGGTGGGGGCGCAGACCTCCCTCTTCCCCTATATATAGTGGAGGCAAAGGGGCAGCCCAACACACGAAGTCCTCCCCTGTTGGCGCAGCCCTACCCCTCTCCCTCCTCGTCTCTCGTAGTGCTTGGCGAAGCCCTGCTGGAGTCCCGCGCTCCTTCACCACCACCACGCCGTTGTGCTGCTGCTGGACGGAGTCTTTCCCAACCTCTGCTTCTCCCCTTGCTGGATCAAGGCGTAGGAGACATCACCAGGCTGCACGTGTGTTGAACGCGAAGGCGCCGTTGTTCGGCGCTTAGATCGGAATCAACCGCGATCTGAATCGCTATGAGTACGACTCCTTCATCCGCGTTCTTGCAACGCTTCCGCTTAGCGATCTACAAGGGTATGTAGATGCACTCTCCTTCCCCTCGTTGCTAGATTACTCCATAGATTGATCTTGGTGATGCGTAGAAAATTTTAAATTTCTGCTACGATCCCCAACAATGGCATCATGAGCTAGGTCTATGCGTAGTTTCTATGCACAAGTAGAACACAAGTTGTTGTGGGCGTCGATTTTGTCAAATTACTTGCCGTTATTAGTCTTATCTTGATTCGGCGGCATCGTGGGATGAAGCGGCCTGGACCGACCTTACACGTATGCTTACGTGAGACTGGTTCCACCGACTGACATGAACTAGTTGCATAAGGTGGCTAGCGGGTGTCTGTCTCTCCCACTTTAGTCGGATCGGATTCGATGAAAAGGGTCCTTATGAAGGGTAAATAGAAATTGGCATATCACGTTGTGGTTTTGGCGTAGGTAAGAAATGTTCTTGCTAGAAACCTATAGCAGCCACGTAAAAACTTGCAACAACAATTAGAGGACGTCTAACTTGTTTTTGCAGCATGTGCCGTGTGATGTGATATGGCCAAAAGGATGTGATGAATGATATATGTGATGTATGAGATTGATCATGTTCTTGTAATAGGAATCACGACTTGCATGTCGATGAGTATGACAACCGGCAAGAGCCATAGGAGTTGTCTTAAGTTATTTATGACCTGCGTGTGAACATAAACGTCATGTAATTACTTCACTTTATTGCTAAAGAGTTAGCCATAGTAGTAGAAGTAATAGATGACGAGACAACTTCAAGAAGACATGATGATGGAGATCATGGTGTCATGCCGGTTACAATGATGATCATGGAGCCCCGAAGATGGAGATCAAAAGGAGCAAAATGATATTGGCCATATCATGTCACTATTTGATTGCATGTGATGTTTATCATGTTTTACATCTTATTTGCTTAGAACGACGGTAGCTTAAATAAGATGATCCCTCACTAAAATTTCAAGAAAAGTGTTCCCCCTAACTGTGCACCGTTGTGAAGGTTCGTTGTTTCGAAGCACCACGTGATGATCGGGTGTGATAGATTCTAACGTTCAAATACAATGGGTGTTGACGAGCCTAGCATGTACAGACATGGCCTCAGAACACATGCGAAACACTTAGGTTGACTTGACGAGCCTAGCATGTACAGACATGGCCTCGGAACACGGAAGACCGAAAGGTCGAGCATGAGTCGTATAGAAGATACGATCAACATGAAGATGTTCACCGATGTTGACTAGTCCGTCTCACATGATGATCAGACACGGCCTAGTTGACTCGGATCATGTTTCACTTAGATGACTAGATGGATGTCTATCTGAGTGGGAGTTCATTAAATAATTTGATTAGATGAACTTAATTATCATGAACATAGTCTAAATTGTCTTTGCAAATATGTTGTAGATAAATAGCTCATGTTGTAGCTCCCTGTTTCAATACGTTCCTAGAGAAAGACTAAGTTGAAAGATATTGTAAGCAATGATGCGTGCTGGGTTCGTAGTCTGAGGAGTGTCCTCACTGCTACACAGAAGGCTTACGTCTTTGATGCACCGCTCGATGTGCAAACCCCTACAACGTCGTCTGTGGATGTTGTGAACACCTGACAGACACATCCTGATGACTACTTGAGAGTTTAGTGCACCATACTTTACAGCTTAGAATCGGGATTCCAATGACGTTTTGAACGCCATAAGACATATGAGATGTTCCAAGAGCTGAAATTGGGATTTCAGGCTCATGCCCATGTTGAGAGGTATGAGACCTCTGACAAGTTCTTTTGCCAACAAGATGGAGGAGAATAGCTCAGCTAGTGAGCATGTGCTCAGAATGTCTGGGTGCTACAATCACTTAAATCAAGTGGGATTTAAACTTCCAGATAAGATAGTGATTGATAGAGTTCTCTAGCCACTATCACTAAGCTACTAGATCTTCATGATGAACTATGACATGCAAGGGATGGATTTGATCCCGGAGTTGTTCGCGGTGCTTAAGACCGCAAAAGGTAGAAATCAAGAAGGAGCATCAAGTGTTGATGGTTTAACAAGACCACTGGTTTCAAGAAGGGCAAGGGCTAGAAGGGAAACTTCATGGGTGGCAAACCAGTTGCCGCTCTAGTGAACGAACCCAAGGTTGAACCCAAACCCGAGACTAAGTGCTTCTATTATAAGGGGAACGGTCACTGGTAACGGAACTACCCCAAATACATGGTAGATAAGAAGGCTGGCAACTTCAAGAAAGTATATACGTGTTATTAATGTGTATCTCACTTGTACTCCTGGTAGCACCTGGGTATTGGATACTGGTTCAGTTACTACTATTGGTCAACATATTATTCAATAACAATTCAGCTTGATCAACAGTTCTTTCCCTGAAAACACAACCAGCATAACTATACATGTAATCTCTGGAAGCATCGGTTAGTCCATTATAAAAGATATCAAGTATTTTATTTTTCTTGAGAGGATGATCAGGCAAAGCATAAGTAATTGGAGAAGCCTCCCCCAAACTTGCTGGAGATCCTCTTTCTCAATTTGCACAAAATTATATATTTCCCTTAAGGCAGCTTGTTTCTTATGCGCGGGGAAAGATTTAGCAGAGAAATAATAAATCATATCCTGGGACTATGCACACAACTAGGATCAAGAGAATTAAACCATATTTTAGCATCACCCTTTAATGAGAACGGAAACAGCTTAAGGATAGAGTAATAGCGAGTTTTCTCATCATGAGTAAACAGGGTGGCTATATCATTTAATTTAGTAACATATAACATCCCAAATTTTCATTTTGGAATGTTATACATAGGTCATTCATGCATATCATATTTTATTGCATTTTGTTTTGCGATCCTCGAAAATCCCAAGCAACTCAAGGACCCACGAAGAGAGTTGGGGATTTCACGTTCTTCATATTTGAATTTTATCAAATATTGAGGCAAGGATCATTTTGGTTTTAATAATTTTTCTCTTACAAAATATTTCATATTAAAATACATGAGAGGAGATAATATGACTTCTCAAAAAATAAGTGAAATATTGGAGGAAAAATATAAAAATCAAATGAATAAATTTTATTTGGATTTTATTGCAATTTTATTTGAATTAGGAAAAATATGCGTTTTTCAAGATTGCGTTGGAGGTCCAAATAAATGTTCACTTTGTCCGGAATATTATTAGAGGACCGTGAAAATTTATTTCAGGATTTTTGGAGTCCGTTTAGTATTTCTTTTATATGTTTTTCCGCGTGAGGTTTTTTTAAAAAGAGAGAGCACTGACCTAACGGGTCGTGCCCGACTAAGACACCGCTCGGCCGGCTTTTTAAGGCGAGGCCCGAGGCCCGCGAAGCCACCAGCCCCGCCCAAACCCTAGCGCCACCCGCCGCCGCCAGCGCCTCACACCGCGCCGCCTCCCGCCGCCGGCGCCTCCAGCCGCGATGCCGCCGCCCGCCGCCACCGGAGCCGCCAACCACCGCTGCCGATCCCGCCGACGCCGAGGTTGCCGCCGCCACCGTCCGGTTTTCTCGAGAAAACCGTTGGTTTTGTTAGAAATCCCTAGATCTAGGTTTTTTAAATAGATCGGTTCGTTCGGTTTTCTGTCGGTTTATTTATTTAGCGGACATTCGTTCGTATGTTCATTATAACGAATGTTGTTCGTTGGTTTGTCGTAGACAGTGAACGTTCGTTCGTTAGCCCATTCGTCAGTTTTTCTTTTTCCAGGGTTTTTCCGCAATTATTTCCGATCGCGATTTCTGCCCTAATCTTCGTTCTAGTATATCTTTTCGCTCGTTTATCCAAATCAGGTGAAACGAGCGCCTAGATCTTCGTCTCAAAGCCCTCTTTCTGTTTAACCAACTTGAACAAGATTTTGGTACTGTAAAATTTGACTTTAGTCCAGATTAGTAATCGGATCTTGTTTCTTTCGCAGTTTGAGTTTCATTGCTCCGTTTGATTTGATTCTTTTTGCAAACCGGAGTTCTTCAGTTGAACTTCATGGTTAGATCTTCTCATTTGAGTTTTCCCCAAGCATCTTTGCTAGATTGCTTAAGTATGCTATTGTTTGTTTGTGATAGAACACCTGGAGTGCGAAGTGTGCTACTATGAGTCACTAGGTTTTGCAGATCGTCAGCAAGGCAAGTAACACATTGATCATACTCTTTCATACCTAGTTTTTATGCATTAGTTACAATCCTCAAACACTACATGATTAGGATGTGATTAAAATGTGGGTATTGGGAAGTAGTTGATGAGGTAGAACCTATTACCTATTTCATTATCAAACCCTTGGGAGTTACTTCTACATTATGCTTATATTGTTATGCTATGCTAGTAGACGTGGATTGGGTTTGAATGTATCCTTGACAGATGTGAGTTTGTTAATTAATGGTTCAATTCTAAGGTGGCAACTTTAATACACATCTGGGTGGATTGTTGGTTTTGGGCACCTAGGGTTATACATGTGTTGTCCTAGGAGATCCCAGGGTTATACCATGTGATCCTCCTATGGTCCGCCACCCAGGCTCAAAGGGATCATAAGATTATTCATGCTAGAAACTTCCGTGTGCAGCCACAAGCTATTATGGACTCTAGCATAGTTGAGTATGTTGCATGACCTCTTCCATTGGTAGGCTAGCACATGTAGGGGATGTAGGTTGGTACGGTCTACCCGGGGTTAGAGTTAATGCTTCTGAAAATCTGTGTCTCGGTCATCCGTTTCTCAAACACCGTGTAGTGCGAGAAATCCAATGGAGGAGATCGAGTCTTGTGGGGAAAAGTGCGCAAACCTCTGCAGAGTGTACAAACTAATCATGGTTAGCCGTGTCCCCGGTTATGGACAACTTGAGTATCTGGTTCTTGGATTATCATATGGATCTCATCACTCTAAATTAATTGTTGGGTTGAAAATTACTTTTAATTGGGATTGAGATGGGGATACCATTCTTAATGTTTCAACCACCATGATAGTTCAATAAAGTATATTCCTTTGTTGTAAGGAAAAATTGGCTTTTCGCAAAAACATTATAACCATAGAGCCACCACCAGCCCAATATGCATGTAGTGATAGCATTTACCTGTTCATTGCTCTACTGTGTTATATTGCCAGCATATTCCATGTGTTGACCCGTTTTCGGGCTGTCATGTTGCGGACTTTTCAGACGAGGAGTAAGATGCGATAGGTCGTTTGTCATGCACTCAGCTATGCCGTTGGAGTTGATGGACTCACTTTATCTTCCAAGCCTTCCGCTGTTATCGCTTTTAGATGGCCTTAAGCCATATTTATTGTAATAAGTTCTCTTTTGAGACATTTGATGTAATAAGTGTGTGATTGCTACTCTATTATAAATCCTTCGAGTACTGTGTGTGTCAGCATTACTGATCCAGGGATGACCCTCAACACAGAGACTTGACCGCCTGAGGTCGGGTCGCTACAAGATGGTATCAGAACACACGCTGAAGACCACTAAGATCAGCCATAGGACACTCTTCTCTACTCATTTATGACTCCTCTCCATTTTCTACTCTTTAGGATGGCGGACTCGAGGAACAAGTTTACACAGCCGGATGAAGACACCTCATTTGGACGACACCTGAAGGAAGTCACTAGGTACCTGAACATCGGAATACCAAGCTTCACCGGGACCTACATCGCCACTTTACCAGAAGAGGAGCGTTGGTTGATCCGAGTTCAAGTTCCATGAAGGACATTCACGACAGTCACTAAACCAATAGAGTTTTCCTTTGACGCACCAACCTGGAGTCTTGGCAAGAGCATGGCAGCCCACATCGCCATAGGACGCATGGGCGAAGTTTACCACAAGGAGCTTAAGGACACTATCTACTAGATATGTGGGCACCGAGATGAGCAATGGGAGATGATCAGCACCAGGAAGGACAGGTCCATTGCAGCATTCATCTAGGAGTTAAACCATCATATTCGTCGCCAGGAGAACCAGATGTGTGCAAGCATGATAGATTTGAAGAAGGTGATGACCAGGATCACAGAGCTAGAAGATGTGCTTAAGTCTACACACGATGGATATGGGGAGGAAATGATAATACTTGTGGAGATGAATGACGACCTAACGAGGAAGCTAGGAATTTTCATGGGAGACCCCGCACTAGGAGGAGAAGACGACGAACCCAAGGAAATTGGTTCCGAAGACTACATCATCATCGATGACACCCACTCCGACCCCAACGATAGTGATGATGACTATGAAGACGAAGCTGGAGCATATATCATGGAATCTTCCACCGATCAAAATTTCTAGTAGACCACCATATGATCAGTAGTGTTTCCCCATGTATATAGAATAGTCCGAGCACTGTAACGATAGTTAGATCGATTGTATGCCCTTGCTTGATTGATTGAGTGATATGATATGATTGTGTTTGTCTCATGTGCATATGGGTAGTTCTTTTGTCCTTAGACCTCATTCTATTCTAATCTCTCCCCTCTAAAACCCATCAGATGCCTCCGAGACGTGACCCCGGTTTTGCTTTCCCACTAGAGCCCACTCAGTTGATCTAGCAGCAGAATACACTGATGCAGTTGCTAGTTCAGAACCAGGGCAACAACAACAACAACCCACCGCCACCATCTCCAATTGACAACTTAGCCCGCTTCCTGAGGTTACAGCCGCCGGTGTTTTCAAGGAGCACCGAGCCCATAGTTGCGGATGATTGGCTACGTAGGATTGGAAGGAAGTTAACCACTGCAGGTTGCATAGATGCTGATGGTGCGTTTTGCCGCACACCAATTGGATGGACCCGCAGCCGCATGGTGGGAGAATTACACAGCCACTTTTCCCATAGCCAATGTTACATGGGATCAGTTTCAACAAGCTTTCCGCACAACCCATGTCTCAACTGGAGCTATGAGCATGAAGAAGTGTGAGTTTCGCAACTTGTGCCAGGGAAATCGTATTGTGGCCTAGTACGTACATGAGTTTAGTAAGCTATCTCGTTATGCCCCTGATGATGTGGCCACAGAAGCCGCAAAGCAAGAGAAGTTTATGGAAGGGCTTAATGATGAGATGAGCATGCAGTTGATGGTGGCAACATTTAACAACTACCAGGAGCTGGTAGACAAGACTCTTATGATTGAAGGGTAGCAGCAGAAGATTGAGAGCCGCAAGAGGAAGTATGGACAAGGAAAGTACAATTTTGGAACTCAGTAGAAGCCTCGTTTCACCCTGAACTCGGGAGGATTAACCCATAACCATGGAGGCCACACTCACAATGGAGGTAGTTCGCATAACCATAGCGGCCCCAAGAATGGAAACGGGAATGGAGCAGGCAGTAAACAGAACCGGTCTAACCCAGCCACACCCGCCAAGAAGGATCAAAGTCACATTACCTGTTTCAAGTGCGGGAAGACAGGGCACTACGCCAATGATTGTCCGGAATTGAAGAACGGAAATGGCAATGGAAGCGCTGGGAAGAAGCCCAACCCTTTCAACAGGGGACAAGTGAACCACATGAACGTGGAGGAGGTTGAAGAGAAGTCTCATGCAGTTATCGGTAAGTCTTTGGTTAAGTCATTTATCGTCCTTGTTTTATTTGATACTGGTGCATCGCATTCATAGATTTCAAGGGGGATTTGTGGACAAGTTTAAGTTACCCACCTTAGCCCTTATGACACCCTTGCTAGTGAGCTCACCCGGTGCAGAGTATATGGCCTACCGTTGGTGCGATCGGATACCCTTAACCATTGGTAGCCATGTTTTCCCCTCAGACCTACTAATTTTGGAGTCACAAGAATTGGATGTGATACTAGGAATGGATTGGTTATAGAAGTATGGAGGGAACATTGACTGTGCTAGCACATCAATTCTACTCACCACCCCAGAGGGAAAAAGGATCAAGTATGTATCTAGGCATGCGCCTAGGAGGACTCAAGTAAATTCTCTCTCAGGAGTTGTTTAGGAGGAAGTGCTGGTAGTGAAGGATTACCCTGATGTATTTCCAGAGGAGTTACCAGGCATGCCGCCAGATCGAGATATTGAGTTTTTGATAGAGCTCATGCCAGGCACCGGACCAATATCGAAGAGACCATACTGGATGCCCGCAAATTATCTGGAAGAGATCAAGAAGCATATTAAGGAGTTATTGGAGAAAGGTTACATCCGACGAAGTTCATCACCATGGGGAGCACCAGTGCTCTTGGTTGAGAAGAAGGATGGATCATTGGGAATGGTTGTTGATTATCGTGTGTTGTATGAAGTGACGATCAAGAACAAGTACCCACTGTCGATGATCAATGATTTGTTTGACCAGCTTCAAGGAGATAAAGTGTTTTCGACGATCGATTTGCGATCAGGATATCACCAGCTGAAGATTCGAGAAAAGGATATACCAAAAATAGCATTCACCACAAGGTACGGGTTATATGAGTATACGGTTATGTCATTTGGACTGACTAACGCCCCTTCCTATTTCATGAGTATGATGAACAAGGTGTTCATGGAGTTCTTGGATAAGTTTGTCGTGGTGTTTATTGATGATATTTTAGTGTACTCGAAGAATGAAGAGGAACACAAGGAGCATTTGTGTTTGGTTCTCGAGAAGCTCAGGGAACATCAGTTATATTCCAAGTTCAGCAAATGGGAGTTTTGGTTGAAGGAAGTTGGATTTCATGGACATGTTAAATCAGGAGAAGGTATAGCAGTGGATCCTACCAAGGTTCAGTCAGTCACCAAGTGGTTGGCACCCACCTCAGTTGGAGAGATCTGCAGTTTTCTTGGACTCGCGGGATACTACCGGAAATTTATTGAGAATTTCTCCAAGATTGCGAAGCCTATGACGACATTGTTGAAGAAAGATACCAAGTTCCATTGGACAGAGGAATGTGAAGCAAGTTTCCAGGATTTGAAGAAACGTTTCACTATAGCACAAGTGCTAATCCTGCTGGATATAAGCAAAGATTTCCAAGTGTATTGCGACGCATCACGCTTAGGACTTGGAGGGGTACTTATGCAAGACGGAAGAGTTGTCTCATATGCTTCAAGACAACTTCGGCCACATGAGTTAAATTATGCTACACATGATTTGGAATTAGCAGCCGTAGTGCATGCGCTCAAGACCTAGAGACATTTTCTTATTGGAAACCGTTGTGATGTGTACACGGATCACAAGAGTTTGAAGTACATTTTTACCCAGAAGGAGCTGAACCTCAGGCAAAGGAGATGGTTGGAGCTCATACAGGATTATGATATGAAGTTGCACTATCATCCAGGCAAGGCCAATGTCGTAGCAGACGCTTTGATTCGGAAGGGTTATGCCAATACCGTAGTAATAGGAGGACTGCCAAGGAAGTTAGCAGAAGATCTCAGGGAGCTACATTTGGAGATAGTTCCTAGATGTTTTGTTGCAGCATTGGAAGTTCAGTCAACATTGTTGGAAAAGATTAGAGAAGCTCAGAAGGATGAAAAAGAGATTGCTGAAATAAAGGAGAGGATGAGTGAAGGAAAAGCCAAAGGTTTTCGTGAGGACGAGCACGACACCTTGTGGTTCGAGGACCGTGTTTATGTGCCCAATAATGCAGAGATCAGGAAGTTGATACTTCAGGAAGCCCATGACTCGCCATACTTGATACACCCCGGAAACACCAAGATGTATTTGGATTTGAAGGAGCGTTTCTGGTGGACTGGAATGAAGAAGGATATTGCCGAGTATGTAGCCGTATGTGATGTATGTCAGAGAGTGAAGGCAGAACAACAGAAGCCAGCAGGACTACTGTAGCCTATGCTGATACCCGAATGGAAGTGGGACAAACTTGGCATGGATTTTATCACCGGATTACCGAGGACCCGATCGGGATATGATTCTATCTGGGTAGTAGTGGATCATTTGACCAAAGTCGCTCACTTTATCCAAGTGAAGACCACCTATACAAGTGCGAAGTTGGCCAAGATATACATGACCAGGATCGTATGTCTGCATGGAGTTCCAAGGACCATCGTATCAGATAGAGGAATACAGTTCACTTCAAAGTTTTGGCACCACCTGCACCATACTTTGGGTACCAGGCTAGAGTTTAGTACAACTTTTCATCCGCAGAAAAATGGACATACTGAGAGAGTCAATTAGATTCTGGAGGACATGTTGAGAGCTTGTGTGCTAGATCATGGATCTAGTTGGGATGACAACCTGCCCTACGTGGAGTTCTCATACAACAACATCTACCAGGCCAGTTTGAAGATGGCACCATTTGAAGCCTTTTATGGAAGAAGATGCCGAACACCGTTGATGTGGGATGAAGTTGGAGACCGCCAGTTTTTTGGACCGGATATGATTAAGGAGTCTGAAGAGAAGGTTAAGCTGATTCGAGATAGACTGAAGGTAGCTCAGTCTCGACAGAAGAGTTACGCAGACTCGAAACGCAAGGAGGTAGCCTATGAAATCAGAGACAGAGCATATCTGCGAGTGTCACCCCTACGAGGAGTTAAACGTTTTGGGGTCAAGGGAAAGTTAGCCCCGAGACTTGTAGCACCGTACCATGTTTTGGAACGCATGGGAGAGGTTGCCTACACGTTGGACTTACCCGAAGGACTGTCAGGAGTTCATGATGTGTTTCACGTTTCCTAGTTGAAGAAGTTCCATGCAGAGATGGCCGATATTCCTCTGAGAGATACAATGCCCCTGGAAGCAATTCAGTTGGATAGTGATTTGACATATGAGGAGGAACCTGTCAAAATTCTCGAGTTTGCTAACCGAGTTACTCGCAGCAAGGTTACCAAGTTTTGCAAAGTTCAGCGGAGCCACCATACCGAGGAGGAAGCCACCTGGGAAAGAGAGGATGATCTACGCAAGGACCACCCACACTTGTTTTCTAGCCAACCTGAATCAAGAGCACGAGATTCATCTTAAGGGGGTTAGGTTTGTACATCCAAAATTTTCAATTTGGAATGTTATACATAGGTCATTCATGCATATCATATTTTATTTCATTTTGTTTCGCGATCCTTGAAAATCCCAAGCAACTCAAGGACCCATGGAGAGAGTTGGGGATTTCACGTTCTTCATATTTGAATTTTATCAAATATTGAGGCAAGGATCATTTTGGTTTTAATAATTTTTCTCTCTGAAATTATTTCATATTAAAATATATGAGGGAGATAATATGACTTCTCCAAAAATAAGTGAAATATTGGAGGAAAAATATTAAAATCAAATGAATAAATTTTATTTGGATTTTATTGCAATTTTATTTGAATTAGGAAAAAATATGCATTTTTCAAGATTGCATTGGAGGCCCAAATAAATGTTCACTTTGTCCGGAATATTATTAGAGGACCGTGAAAATTTCTTTAAGGATTTTTGGAGTCCGTTTAGTATTTCTTTTATTTGTTTTTACGCGTCAGGTTTTTTAAAAAAAGAGAGAGCACCAACCTAACGGGCCGTGCCCGACTAGGACACCGCCCGGCCGGCTTTTTAAGGCCAGGCCCGAGGCCCGCGAAGCCGCCAGCCCTGCCCGAACCCTAGCGCCGCCCGCCGCCGCCAGTGCCTCCGGCCGCGCCGCCTCCCGCCGCCAGCACCTCCCGCCGCGAAGCCGCCGCCGACCCCGCCCACCGCCACCGGAGCCGCCGCCCGTCGATGCCGAGGTAGCCGACGCCACCATCCGGTTTTCTCAGGAAAACCATTGGTTTTTTAGAAAACCCTAGATCTAGTTTTTTTAAATAGATCGGTTCGTTCGATTTTCCATCGGTTTATTTATTTAGCGGACGTTCATCCATACGTTCGTTTTAAGGAACATTGTTCGTCGGTTAGTCGCAGACAGCGAACGTTCGTTTGTTAGCATGTTCGTCAGTTTTTCTTTTTCCAAGGTTTTTCTGTGATTATTTCCGATCGCGATTTTTGCCCTAATCTTCGTTCTAGTATATCTTTTCGCTTGTTTATCCAAATCAGGTTAAACAAGCGCCTAGATCTTCGTCTCGAAGCCCTCTTTATGTTTAACCAACTTGAACAAGATTTTGGTACTGTAAAATTTGACTTTAGTCCAGATTAGTAATCGGATCTTGTTTCTTTTGCAGTTTGAGTTTGTTGCTCCGTTTGATTAGATTCTTTTTGCAAACCGGAGTTCTTCAGTTGAAATTCCTAGTAAGATCTTCTTATTTGAGTTTTCCACGTGCATCTTTGCTTGATTACTTATGTATGCTATTATTTGTTTGTGATAGAACACCCGGAGTGCGAAGTGTGCTACTACGAGTCACTAGGTTTTGTAGATCGTCAGCAAGGCAAGTAACACATTGATCATACTCTTTCATACCCAGTTTTTATGCATTAGTTACAACCCTCAAGCACTACATGATCAGGATGTAACATGTGGGTATTGGGAAGTAGTTGATGAGGTAGAACCTATTACCTGGTTCATTATCAAACCCTTGGGAGTTACTTCTATGTTATGCTTATATTGTTATGCTATGCTAGTGGACATGGATTGGGTTTGAGTGTATCCATGATAGATGTGAGTTTTTTAATTAATGGTTCAATTCTAAGGTGGCAACTTTAATACACATCTGGGTGGATTGTTGGTTTTGGGAACCTAGGTTTATACCTGTGTTGTCCTAGGAGATCCCGAGGTTATACCGTGTGATCCTCCTATGGTCCACCACCCAGGCTCAAAGGGATCATAAGATTATTCATGCTAGAAACTTCCATGTGCAGCCACAAGCTATTATGGGCTCTTGCATAGTTGAGTAGGTTGCATGACCTCTTCTAGAGGTATGCTAGAAGATGTAGGGGATGTAGGTTGGTACGGTCTACCCGGGGTTAGAGTTAATGCTTCTAAAAAACTGTGTCTCGGTCATCCGTTTCACAAACACCATGTAGTGCGAGAAATCCTACGGAGGAGATCGATTCTTGTGGGGAAAAGTGCTCAAACCTCTGCAGAGTGTACAAACTAATCATGGTTAGCCGTGTCCCCGGTTATGGACAACTTGAGTATCTGGTTCTTGGATTATCATATGGATCTCATCACTCTGAATTAATTGTTGGGTTGATAATTACTTTTAATTGGGATTGAGATGGGGGTACCATTCTCAATGTTTCAACCACCATGATAGTTAAATAAAGTATATTCCTTTGCTGTAGGGAAAAATTGGATTTTCGCAAAAACATTATAACCGTAGAGCCTCCACCAGCCAAATATGCATGTAGTGATAGCATTTACCTATTCATTGCTCTACTATGTTATATTGCAAGCATATTCCATGTCCTGACCCGTTTTCGGGTTGCAACATATCATGTTGCAGACTTTTCAGACGAGGATTAAGATGCGATAGGTCGTTTGTCATGCACTCAGCTATGCCGTTGGAGTTGATGGACTCACTTTATCTTCCAAGCCTTCCGCTGTTATCGCTTTTAGATGGCCTTAAGCCATATTTATTGTAATAAGTTCTCTTTTGAGACATTTGATGTAAAAAGTGTGTGATTGCTACTATATTATAAATCCTTCGAGTACTGTGTGTGTCAGCATTACCGATCCAGGGATGACACTCAACACAGAGACTTGACCGCCTGAGGTCGGGTCGCTACATAAGATGTGCCACAACAGTTTCAGATTCGTAACCATAAAAAGGATCAGATTCAACCAAAGTAATTAACTCAGGATCGACAGGGAAATCATAATCCTTATCAGTAATAAAGATAGGTGATGTAGCAAAAGCAGGATCATATTTCATTCTAGCATTCAAAGACTTTTCTTTAAGCTTAGCTAATACTTTCTTAAGATCAGATCTATCAATTCAAGCTAAGAAGTCTCTAGCAGTTTCTTCATTCATAACATAACCCTCAGGCACAACAGGCAATTCATATCTAGGGGGAGAATCTTCATCATCACTTTCATCAATATTATTAGTTTCAATAATTTCATTCTCTCTAGCCCTAGCAAGTTGTTCACCAAGAAATTCACCTAGTGGCACAGTATTATCAAGCATAGAAGTAGTTTCATCATAAGTATCATGCAAAGTAGAAGTGGCATCATCAATAACATGCGACCTATTGGAGTCAATAGCATGTGTAGGTGTCGCAAGTTTACTCAAAACATAAGGTGAGTCAAGTGTAGAGAAAGATGGTAGTTCCTTACCTCCCCTCATAGTTGAGGGAAAAATGGTGGTTCTTTGCTATTTCAAGTTCTTCATAGTGATAAGAAGATGTAAATCCCAAGTGACTCAAATAATAGAGCTATGCTCCCCGGCAACGGTGCCAGAAAATAGTCTTGATAACCCACAAGTATAGGGGATCGCAACAGTTTTCGAGGGTAGAGTATTCAACCCAAACTTATTGATTCGATGCAAGGGGAGCTAGAGAATATTTTCAAGTATTAGCAGCTGAGTTGTCAATTCAACCACACCTGGAAACTTAATATCTGCAACAAGGTATTTAGTAGCAAAGTAATATGATAGTAGTGGTCATGGTAGCAAAAGTAATATTTTTGGGTTTCATAGTGATTGTAACAGTAGCAACGGATAAGTAAATAAGCGAAGAACAATATGTGAAAAGCTCGTAGGCATTGGATCGGTGATGGAGAATTATGTCGGATGCGATCGATCATGCAACAGTTATAACATAGGGGGACACAGAACTAGCTCCAGTTCATCAATGTAATGTTGTCGGATCACGGGTTCCGGCAAAACCCTTAAGGTTCAAACACTGGGGTGCCCGCGAAGATCTTCCCCCTATCGATCCACATCCTAACTTAGCTAAGATCTTACGAACTAACTCGACAAACTCGCAACATAGAGGACACAAGATTTATACTGGTTCAGGCCACCGTTGTGGTGTAATACCCTACTCCAGTGTGGTTGTGGTGGATCGCCTCTTGGGCTGACGATGAACAATACAAGGGGAAGAATAGCCTCCTGAGGTTGAGGTGTTCTTGTGCTTGGTGGGTGTGCCGCCGAGGATGTGGTGGCTCCAATATCCGATCTCTCCTCTTTAGCTATGGTGGTGGCTAGTTCTATTTATAGTGGCCTTGGTCCTCTCCCCAAATATTGAGAGGGAAGCGCGCCAACAATGGCAAATTTGAAAGGGGAAGCTAGTACAAGCTATCCTGACAAAAGCAGTCTTCGTCTGCCAAAGGCTCTGGTGGTGACGCCGTCTTGGGCTTCACAGTGACCTCCGTCCTGCCGTCCTGCTGGTCTTGGTCTCGTTGCACCAATATGGAAACCTTTGCTTGATGCCTCGGTAATCCACGCCTGCGCTTGCCCCCTTAGCACCAAAGAGGAAACAAGGATGTTGCGCACGCTGGCGCCCGCCTGGCGCCCGCCTGGTCTCGATCGTCATGGCTTACGTCACGAGAACCTCGCGAGGTTTGCCTGGCCTTAAACTCTCCGCCCCTCACGAGCCAGCCTGGTGAGGCCGCTCCTGAGGAGGTCTTGTGTCGTCCGCCTCGCGAGGCTTGGTCCCTCGCGAGTGTCTTGATTCCTTGTTGGTGAAGATGGGCCGTACAGGCCAGCCAGCAAAGCCTCACCATGGGCCACAGGCAGGCAAGTCTAGGACCCCCATTCTCAGAACACCGACAGTAGCCCCCGGGCCCAAGGTGCGCTCGGGCTTGGCTTCGAGGCGAAGCCAAAGGTCAAGTGCGGAGCGCCGCGGGCCCCAATAGCCTGCGGCCTCGGTCGCCGCGTGGCGGTTGATTGGACGTGGGCGTCTCCGCTTCCCCACGCTGTCTCGGCAACTGCCCGACTTGTCAAGTCCCTGCGACATGGAAGGAAAACCATCATTACCTATGATCCTGGGGGGTTCTGGTTGGCCTTCTCCTGGCATAAATGGGAGGGGGCAGAGCCCCCGTCGCCCATCCTTCCTCCGCCTCACCCGCTTCTTCTCCTCCCTTCCTCCACTCCTGCTACCAATGGCGACGTCGAGGAGGTTCACCGCTGTGGAGAAGGGGAATGCCCCTCGCGAGGGGCCCGGCTCTCCGGTGGCGAAGCGTGGACACAGTCGTCCCTGCAAGCACACCGCAAGGCTCCGCGCGGCTGTGGTGGTGCCGCTTCGCGGGGCAGGGGTCGCTCCGGTCGTGGTGGTCCTGTTGATGAAGGGAGGTGTGCTGTGGTTGCGCGGCCTCCCCGGTCGCGCTTCCACATGGAGGAGATGCTGCCGGAGTTCGTCGTCTGGTCGGAGAACCCGGCCGACAACTAGCTTCATCTCCCGGGCTTCTTCGCCGACGAGCTACCGGCCTCAGGTCCAGGAAGGCTTTGGCTATAGGTAGACGGCTGCTGCAGCAGGGCTTCATGGGTCGCGGTCGAGGTCTCCGCCGCGGGCAATATAGCTTTGGCCCGCGGTCGGCATATGTTCGCCCGCAAGGGCGGCCTAGGCAGGCGGTGCACCCTTCAGTTCAAGTACGATGGCGACGCGAGCCTCTATGTGAGGGTGTTTGGGGAAGATGGTCGCCGCACCGGGTGCTGCCCTGAGGGAACGACGGTGAGGAGGTGCTCGGCCTTGGCGACAGCCACGAGGAGGATGAAGGCGAACCCGTCCTTGGTGCCGACTATGTCTTGTCCGGCTATGGCAGCTCTTCCCCCAACGACAGCTCCAGCAGTGGTGGCTACGACCAGCCGCCACATCGCCATGCCCGCTTCGAAGACGGTGGCGGGTTGTCTCGTCGCCGTGCCTCCATGAAGCGCGAGGAGGGGTCCGGTTGAGCTCAGGAGGGCGCTGGCGCCTGCCCTCGTGGACCGCTGTAGGCGCCGCTTCTATTTTGTTTTTCCTTTCCTTCCTGCATCAGAAAGAAACCAGAATGGGCCCCGGAGGGGTGTGTATCGAACTATGATCTCAATCGTTATGTTATGTTTGCCGTTCCTGTGCTATGTCGCAACATCGTCGTTTTATGTAGGGATAACTTAGCTTGACTTGTTTTGAGTGGCCTCCTCTTGATGAGGCGCTTGCTTCCTAGTACCTGTCGAGGCCTCCTTGACTCGATGTGCACTTAGGAACTGCAAAAAAATATGTCAATAGGTTTATCGCTCACCCGGGGCTTTGTCGTAGGCGCCGCTGGCTTTGACTCGGCACTTCGCATCGCGATACCTATGGGGCACGGATTAGGTGAGGTGCGCCAGCTTGTGGGCTCGAACGAGGGTGCCTCGTGAAAAGATAGAAGGAGGAAGCTCATGAAGGTGCCTGTTCAGCCCCCTCGCGAGGGACGTGAGGGAGAGTACAGGTTGACCAAAGAGGCGAAGGCGGAAACAGAGGCAGAAAGCGATAAAATGGGACTAGCAAGAGACACCAGAAAGCAAATTCAATTAAAAGAGGGGCGAGCCAACTCCAGAAAGCAAATGAAAAGCCGTGTCCGGCACCTAGTCTAGTGTTCGACGTCTTCTCACCAGCGCGGAGCTGAGTGCTGCCACTCGGCGTGGGAGGGAGCCCCCGCGGCCCAAGGGCGGCTCTCTTGAGGCTCCGGGGCGTGTACAACCCCACTTATTATTATGTGAGAGCGTCACGTGCGGCGATTCTTCACAAGCATGGGGCGTTGCTTCACAGGCACTGGGCCTTGATTCACTGGCACTGGGCCTTTCTTCACAGGCATCGGGCCTTCTTCACAGGCACTGGGCCTTTCTTCATGGGTAGAACTTCCGGAGGTGTTGGATGTTCCAGGAGTTCTGGACGGGTACCCCGTCCTACGTCTCCAAGCGCGCGGCGCCAGGCCTGGAGACGTGGACGACCTTAAATGGGCCCTCCCACATGGGTGAGAGCTTATGCAGCACCTCCCTGGAGATCACCCGCCTCAGGACGAGGTCACCCACCTCAAGAGTCCTGGAGCGGAAGCTGCGACAGTGGTACCTCCGCAGCGCCTGCTGGTATCTTGCCACCCGTAGTGCATCCTCGCGGCGATGTTCCTCCCCCAGCAGGAGGTCCATCCCCCGCATGGCGTCCTGCCGTGTCTCATCAAACGCCAGGACCCGTGCGGAGCAATGCTTGACCTCATGAGGGAGGACTTCTTCTGCTCCGTAGACGAGGAAGAACGGGGTTTCGCCCGTTTGCTTGGTGGCGGTGGTGCGTATCTTCCACAACACGGACTGAAGCCCATCGTGCCAGCCCCTGTTGCAGGCTTCGAGTTTCTTCTTGAAGGTCCTGGTCTTGAGGCCCCTCAGGGCCTCCGCGTTGGCGTGTTCGGCATAGCCATTGCTCCTGGCGTGTGCTACCGAGGCGTAGCAGATCTGAGTTCCAAGGTTAGCACAATATGACTTGAAGAGATTACTAGTGGACTGCGAGCCTTTATCGGTGATGATGTGGTTGGGGACCCCAAAATGACTCACGAGGCCCTTGATGAACTTGACCGCAGAGCCAGCTGGGATGGCGTGGATGGCTTCAACCTCCAACCACTTAGTGAACTTGTCGATGGCGACACAGAGGTATCGATAGCCCCCAGGCGCCCGAGGGAGTGGGCCCAGAATATCTAGCCCCCAGACCACGAACGGCCATGAGAGTGTAATGGTCTGGAGGCCCTGAGCTGGCTGATGGATCTGCTTGGCATGGAATTGGCAGGCCTCGCAGGACTTCCCCAGCTCGGCCGTGTCGTTGAGCGCCGTAGGCCAGTAGAATCCACTTCGGAATTCCTTGCCGACGAGGGTTCGCGATGACGAGTGGTGTCCACAGTCCCCGCAGTGTATGTCATATATCAGCTCTTTCCCCTGTTCCCTGGAGATACAACGCAGTGAAACGTCATTTGGTCGCTTCCTGTATAACTCACCGTCCTGGATGCAGTATGTTGTGGCCTGACGGGCCACGCGCTCCGTGTGCTCCTCCTTCTCCAGCAATGCCCCTTGCATCAGGTATTCCTTGAATTCCTTGGTCTAGCATCCCTCTCGAGGCTCGAGCGCCAGGAGTAGGCGCTCTCCTGAGGTTGGGCCACAAGTTGGGGCTCCTGTGGCAGGCGGCTGCGGGAGTTCCTCCTGAGGATAAGCTGTTCTTGAAAGTGGTGGCATTGTTTATGGCTTGAAGAGCCGCTCCTTGAAGACGCCAGGCTCCTGGGGCTGTCACTTGGACGCTCTTCTGGCGATGCCGTCAGCTTCCTTGTTGGTGCCATGGGGCACGTGCTGCAACTCCAGGCCCAGAAATTGCTTCTCCATCTTGTGCACCTCCGCGACGTATGCTGCCATGTGCTCGTCCTTCGGCTCGTATACCTTGTTGGAGAAGTTGACGAGGAGCTGTGAGTCACCCCTGATAGTGAGACGCTTCACCCCCAATACCGCCGCAGACTTCAGGCCAGCTATGAGGCCTTTGTATTCTGCAATGTTGTTGGAGACCTTCTCGCCCTGCTGGAAGCAGAGCTGCACGACATAGTAGATCTTGTCCTGATTGGGCGAGATGAGTACTGCTCCAACCCCCGCGCCCTGGCACGCGAAGGCACCATATAAATGACCCAGCTGTCAGGCGCCTCACTTCCCGGCGAGAGGGACTGGTCTTCGCCTTCTTCAAGCGCTGGGGCGTCTGTCCATTCTGCCACGAATTCAGCAAGCGCGGCTCCATGATGACCCTGGTAATACCGAACTCCAACTGGAATGCTTGCCACTCGATGTTCCATTCAGTGACTCTTCCGGCAGAGTTAGGGCTCCTGAGCACTCTCTCCAATGGGTAAGCTGAGACGACCTTGATGGGGTGGCCCTGGAAGTAGTGCCGCGGCTTTCACGAGGCCACTAGGAGCGCAAGTAGGAGCTTCTGAGGCATGGGGTACCGTGCTCTTGCGTCTCGTAACACCGTGCTGATGAAGTATACCGGGTGCTCGATGAGGGTAGGCGTGCTGATGAGGTTTGCTTCTTCCGGAAGCTGGGGTGCCTCCTGAGGGGGTAGGGCCCCCGACGCTTGATCACTCACCGAAGTCTTCGCGAGTTTTGGGGCGTCGTCCTGCCGAGCCTGATCCTCTACCAATGCTATTGCGGCCCTTGTGGCGCCATTCTGGTCTTGCGTCATCTCTGCTGGAGGCGTGGCATGGCGCGATGCGCCCTTGGCTTGGTGTTCTTCCCGAACCGCCACCAGAGCTGCGCTGGCTGGGTACGGGGTGGCGGCAAGATAGAGCACTAGGGGCTCGCGGGGTCGTGGCGCCACCATCACTGGAGGGATGGTCAGGTATCTCTTGAGGTCTTGAAAGGCTTGGTCGGCCTCTGGAGTCCACTTGAACGGGCCCTTATTTTTCATCACCTTGAAGAAGGGTAGGGCACGCTCTCCCAGCTTGGAGATGAAGCACCCCAATGTAGTCACCCGACCAGCCAACTTTTGCATTTCCTTGAGGGTTTGTGGTGGACTCATGTCTTCAATGGCCTTGACCTACTCTGGGTTGGCCTCAATCCCCCTGTGGGACACCAGGAAACCCAGCAGCTTGCCGGAAGGGACGCCGAACATGCATTTCTCCGGGTTGAGTCGCAAGTCCACCTAGCGAAGGCTTTCAAAGGTCTCCTCTAGGTCTTGGATCAAGGTCCCCGCCTCCTAAGACTTCACCACGATGTCGTCGACGTAGGCTTCAGTGTTTCTCCCGAGCTGCCACCCTAAGGCGATGTGCATGAGCCGCTGGAAGGTTGCGCCCATGTTGTGCAGCCCGAACAACATGCAAGTGTAGCAGTACACCCCACACGGGGTCAGGAAGGCCGTCTTCTCCACATCTTCTACCGCCATCTTGATCTGGTGATATCGTGAGAACGCATCCAGGAAGCATAGCAAGTCGCACTCGGCGGTGGAGTCGACGATCTGGTCGATGCGTGGAAGCAGGAACGGATCTTGGGGGCAGGCCTTGTTGAGGTTGGTGAAGTCGATGCACATCCGCTCCTTCCTGTGTTTCTTGGGGACGACTACAGGGTTCTCCAACCATTCGGGGTACCGAACCTCGCGAATGACACCGGCAGCCTCTAACTTGCGGGTCTCTTGGACGATGAAAGCTTGCTTCTCCGTGGACTGCCGCCTTGCCTTCTGCTTCACGGGGCGTACGTTGGGGCACACCTTCAGGTGGTGCTCTATTACCTCTCTTGGGACCCCTACCAGCTGATCGGGTTCCCAGGCGAACACTCCCTTGTTTGCACGCAAAAACTTCACTAGCGCCCCCTCCTGAGCAGGCTTGAGGTTGGTGCCTATGGTAAAGGTTGCCCCTGAGGACTCGTCCTCCTCGACCAACACCTGCTTGGTTTCTGCCTTGTCCTGAGTGAAAAACTACTTCTTCTTGGTTGGTGCGGCTCCCTTGGCCTTGGAGGTATCCGTGTCGACGGGTTGTGCTGTCGCGGTGACCTTGAGGGCAAGCTTCAGCGCCGCCAGGGCCTAATTGGCATCCCCCTTGATGGTAAGGACACCCCGGCTCCCCGGCATCTTCATGAGATTGCAAGCAGGATGGGTTGCTGCCATGAACTGGGCCAGAGCTGGGTACCCGAGGATGGCGTTGTACGCGAGGCCAATGTGGGTGATGTCGAAGTCGATGAGCTCGGTGCAGTAGTTGTCGCGTGTGCCGAAGGTCACGGGGAGGCGGATATATCCCAGGGAGCGGGCTAGGCCTCCGCCAACCCCTGAGAAGGGCTTGCTAGGGCGGAGCCACTCGAACGGTATGTGAAGGAGGCTGAAGGCCTCGACGGAGAGCACGATGAGGCCGGCGCCGCCGTCGACGAGCGTCTTGGTGATGGATACGTGGCAGATTGTGGGTGCGCACAACATCGGGAGCGCACCCGAGCAGACGGTGGAGGCGGGATGATCCTCTGAGTCGAAGGTGAGGTTGGCCTCAGGCGCGGCCCAGCCGCGGAGCCCCCGGGCGCTTGGAAGCGGCGCCGATCTGGTGAAAGTACGGCTTGACATGCTGATCTGAGGGTGGTGCTTGTGAACCGCCGAGAAGGGCTACGACGATGGGGGGCACCTGTTCCCCGAAGCGAGTGATGAATAGGTTGTGCAGCTCCTCCCAGGTGGCGACTAAAGACTCCGGCAAATGGAGGCCAGGCGCGCGGCGCGCCTAGAAGGGCCATTGGGAACCAGTTGGCCATGATCTTGTCGTCACCCCCGGCTTCCAGGACGACCTCCTCGTATGCTAGCAGGAAAGCCGACGGGTCCGCTGCGCCGTCGTAGCACGGCGGCATCTCCAGCTTGAACTTGGGTGGCCACTCCACCTGCCGCAAGGTGGGGGCAAGGGCTCGGATCCCCCGAGCGCCGCCGTGGGCATCGGTAGATCCAGCTGGAGGGGCGCCCGTCATGGGGAGCGGGCGTGGAGATGGTGGAGCGCGAGTCGACGGAAGGAAGACTCCGGCGCACCCCTACCTGGCGCGCCAAATGTCGGATCACGGGTTCCGGGAAAACCTTTAAGGTTCGAACAATGGGGTGCGCGCGAAGATCTCCCCCCTATCGATCCACGTCCTAACTTAGCTAAGATCTTATGAACTAACTCGATGAACTCGCAACACAGAGGACACAAGATTTATACTAGTTCGGGCCATCGTTGTGGTGTTATACCCTACTCCAGTGTGGTGGTGGTGGATTGCCTCTTGGGCCGAGGATGAACAGTACAAGGGGAAGAACATCCTCCTGAGGTTGAGGTGTTCTTGTGCTTGGTGGGTGTGCTGCCGAGGATGTGGTGGCTCCAATCTCCGATCTCTCCTCTTTAGCTACGGTGGTGGCTAGTTCTATTTATAGTGGCCTTGGTCCTCTCCCCAAATATTGAGTGGGAAGGGAGCCAACAACGGCCAATTTGATAGGGGGCAGCCAGTACAACCTATCATGACAAAAGCAGTCTTCGCCTGCTAAAGGCTCTGGTGATGACACCGTCTAGGGCTCCAAGGTGACCTCCATCCTGCCGTCCTTATGGTCTTGGTCTCATTGCACCAATATGGAAACCTTTGCTTGATGCCTCAGTACTCCGCGCCTGCGCTTGCCCCCTTAGCACCAAAGAGGAAACAAGGACGTTGCGCGCGTTGGCGCCCGCCAGGCGCCCGCTTGGTCTCCATCGTCATGGCTTACGTCAAGAGAACCTCGCGAGGTTTGCCTGGCCTTGAACTCTCCGCCCCTCACGATCTAGCTTGGTGAGGCCACTCCTGAGGAGGTCTTGTGTCGTCCGCCTCGTGAGGCTTGGCCCCTCGTGAGGGTCTTGCTTCCTTGTTGAAGAAGATGTGCCATACATGCCTGCCAGCAAAGCCTCGCCGTGGGCCGCAGGTAGGCAAGTCTGGGGACCCCCGTTCCCAGAACGCCGACAAATGTAGGCATGTATTCCGAATATAGTCATATGTGCTTATGGAAAAGAACTTGCATGGCATCTTTTGTCCAACCCTCGCGTGGCAGCGGGATCCTATTGGAAACTAAGGGATATTAAGGCCTCCTTTTAATAGTGTACTGGACCAAAGGATTAACACATAGTGAATACATGAACTCGTCAAACTACGGTCATCACTGGTAAGTATCCCGATTATTGTCACTTCAGGGTTAACGGATCATAACACATAATAGGTGACTATAGACTTGCAAGATAGGATCAAAAACTCACATATATTCGTGAAAACATAATATGTTCAGATCTGAAATCATGGCAGTCGGGCCCTAGTGACAAGCATTAAGCATAGCAAAGTCATAGCAACGTCAATCTCAGAACATAGTGGATACTAGGGATCAAACCCTAACAAAACTAACTCGATTACATGATAAATCTCATCCAACCCATCACCGTCCAGCAAGCCTACGATAGAATTACTCACGCATGGCGGTGAGCATCATGAAAATGGTGATGGAGGAAGGTTGATAATGATGATGGCGACGGATTCCCCTCTCCGGAGCCCCGAACAGACTCCAGATCAGCCGTCCCGAGAGATTTTAAGGCTTGGCGGCGGCTCCGTATCTTAAAACGCGATGAATCCTTCTCTCTGATTTTTTTCTCCCCAAACATGAATATATGGAGTTGGAGTTGAGGTCGGTGGAGCGTCAGGGGGCCCACAAGGCAGGGGGCGCGCCTAGGTGGGTAGGCGGGCCCCCACCCCCGTGGATAGGGTGTGGGCCCCCTGATGTGGATTCATCTTCCAGTATTTTTTATATATTCCAAAAATAATCACCATTGATTTTCAGGTCATTCCGAGAACTTTTATTTCTGCACAAAAATAACACCATGGCAATTCTGCTGAAAACATCGTTAGTTCGGGTTAGTTCCATTCAAATCATGCAAGTTAGAGTCTAAAACAAGGGCAAAAGTGTTTGGAAAAGTAGATACGACGGAGACGTATCACGCCCGTGCCCGATGCCCTCAGTGCCTGTTCGCCTCCTTCCTCATGCACCCCGGCCATCCTCCTGCGCCTGCGCACCCCTGTGCTCGTGAGCAGGGGACCCCGAGGACGCGAGCCGCCCTCCTCTACCAACCTGCGCCGCCTCCTCCTTCCTCAACGCCAAGCTGCCGCCGCCGCTTCAAGTCCCAGGTGCCTCCCCTTGCCGGAGCCCTATCTCAGACCCCCTGCATTGCCTGCTGCTGCTACCTTCTTCCAGCGTCACCGGAGCCGCCCAGGGAACCAATCCCCATGGCGTCGTCGTCTCAAGGCCACGCCGCCGGTGGGACCCTACGCGCCCGTTCCCGCCGCCTCAAGCTCCGCGCTCCTTCCCCATTGCTCCTCTTCATGCCTCATTCTGGCATCATCCGCGATGTCTGACGACCACAGGCACCAACCTCTGCCTTCTCCCATGTCAAGTTGATGCCAGGGCCGACCCCAAGGTCTGCTCTGCCATCAGCATCAGCCGCAGCTGCAGGTCCGACAGACCAGTGCCTGCCATGGCCCTCCTCGCGTCGCCTTGCTGCAGTGCACCAGCTCGGACCCCCACCTTCGAACCAAGGCCTTTGTGGCACTTCTTTTGAGTTCATGCCAAGTCTTGCGAGACCGGGGCCTCTTTGCGCATGATTGCTGTTGCATTTTGTTTCATCTTTGTCAAGTACCCATGGACGCCAAGTACCACGATGTCGATGCCCCTCATGTTCAGCTACACAGAAACGCTAAGTACCCCTATGCGCGAAGACGCCAAGACCATTTCGCGATTCACCAAGTACCGCTACCGATGACTCGAACATCTACAAAAACGTGTACCACTACAGTCGCCGAGATCATGAGAACCTGTACCGACGACCTCGGAGCGCGTACGACGACCGTTGTCGAACACCCGTACCTCTACCGCTTCCCGAACATGAATGACTACTTCCACTACGACCATTCTGAGAACGTCTACTTCCTCATCTTCCCTCGACGAACCCGAACCGTCCCGAACCGCACGCTTCGAAGGTATAACCGCCAAGCCGATGACCCTGTGGATGAAAGCTTGCGATGTACGAGATGCACCCTTTTGTTTGCACCGTGTCCGAAGTGCCCTCATTTGCCTTTTATCGACACGTGGGAACCCGGTTACCGGGATCACCCCACCATCTTTCATGACACGCTCACGCCACTTTTCCTTTCGCACCGGTATCCCCATGAGCTACCGGAACCGATATGTTGTCGTGGCATCGTTTTCGGATTCGTTGTCGTGGCACCCTTTCTTTCCGCCATGGTGACGAAGTGCTTCATATCTCTTATGTCAACATTTTCATAAAAAAATTGCATAAAAACTTGAAAATGTCATCCGCATCATGATAACGACATCTAAAATGTTTAAATTGTTGTTTGCTTCAAATTTGCTATATATGACAAGGGGATTTACCGGAATTGTTGTTTGATGTTTTCGGCCTCATTTAAACTTGCCTAAATAGTTAGCTTTATTATGCTTCACCCCTTCCCATGTTTAACAGCATTAAATATTGTTGGGTACATAAACGAGAGAGAACTAAATAATTGATGTGGTGTTTCGTCAATATGCAACTCGTTGCATATTGAGCTCCACTTAATTTGTAGTATTGTTTGTTGCACTTTTCCATGCCATGCCTCTTTAAACCGGACATGCATCATACTTGATTGTGCATCATGCTATGGTTATGCTTGTTGGTTTACCATGTTGTTTGCTCCTTTCCGGTGTTGCTTCTTCTTGTTAGTTGCGGTAACGTTGCGTTTGTGCGGATCCGTTCGACTACGTCGGTTTGTCTTCTTCATGGACTCATTCTTATTCCTTTCGGGATCTCAGGCAAGGTGGCCATACCCTCGATATCACTTCTATCTTTGATTGTTAGTTGTTCGCTCTATCGCTATGTCGCGCTACCTACCACTTTTTTTATCATGCCTCCCATATTGCCATGTCAAGACTCTAACCCACCTTCCTAGCAAATCGTTGTTTGGCTATGTTACCGCTTTTGCTTAGCCCCTCTTATAGCATTGCTAGTTGCAGGTGAAGTTGAATTTGAAGTTTGTTCCATGTTGGAACATGGATATTGTTGGGATATCATTATTATCTCTTATTTACTTTAATGCATCTACATACTTGGTAAAGGGTGGAAGGCTCGACCTTTTGCCTAGTGTTTTGTTCCACTCTTGCCTGGTGTTATGTTCCTTGATTTTCCGTTCCTTACGCAGTTGGGGTTATGGAATCCCCTTGAAAGTTCACCTTGAATAAAACTCCTCCAGCAGGGCCAAACCTTGGCATTAACATTTGCCACCTAAGCCTTTTTCCCTTGGGTTCTGCAGACTCAAGGGTCATCTTTATTTTAAACCCCCGGGCCAGTGCTCCTCTGAGTGTTGGTACAAAGTGGGCGATGTCCGGTGCCCCTTGGGCAACCAGGGTCTATGCCAACCCGACGTCTTGCCCATCCGGTGTACCCTGCGAATGAGATACGTGCGACTCCTATCGGGATTTGTTGGCACATCGGGCGGCTTTGCTGGTCTTGTTTTACCATTGTCGAAATGTCTTGTAACCGGGATTCCGAGACTGATCGGGTCTTTCCGAGAGAAGGAATATCCTTCGTTGACCATGAGAGCTTGTGATGGGCTAAGTTGGGACACCCCTGCAGGGTATAAACTTCTGAGAGCCATGCCCGCGGTTATGTGGCAGATGGGAATTTGTTAATATCCAGTTGTAGAGAACTTGACACTTGACTTAATTAAAAAGAATAAACCGTGTGTGTAGCCGTGATGGTCTCTTTTTGGCGGAGTCTAGGAATTGAACAAGGTCTTGTGTTATGCTTGAACGTAAGTAGTTTCAGGATCACTTCTTGATCACTTGTAGCTTCACGACCGTTGCGTAGCTTCTCATCTTACTCTTTCTTGCGTATGTTAGCCACCATATTTGCTTAGCGCTTGCTGCAGCTCCACCTCATTACCTTATCCTACCCATAAGCTTAAATAGTCTTGATCTCACGGGTGTGAGATTGCTGAGTCCTCGTGACTCATGGATACTTCCAAACAGTTGTAGATGTCTATGATATCAGTGCAGGTGACGCAATCGAGCTCAAGTGGGAGCTCGAGGAAGATCTTGGCCATTACTATGTTTCGTTTCCTGATGATTAGTAGTGGAGTCCAGGTGGGACGATCGGGGATCTAGCATTTGGGGTTGTCTTCCTTTATTTTGGTTCCATAGTTAGACCTTGATTGTACTCTGGATGATGTATGTTTAACTTGTTATTTGTGTGAAGTGCGATTGTTAGCCAACTCTTTATCCCTTTCTTATTCAGTACATGGGATTGTGTGAATATTATCCCTCTTGCGACTAAACCACCATGCGGTTATACCTCTAAGTCGTGCCTCGACACGTGCGAGATATAGCCACATCGTGGGTGTTACAGGAGGCCTCAACCTCAAGACGCCAAGATGACAACAACCCGCCAGGCCAAAACCTGGATGGTGCTGACACCGACTCAAGGGAGTAATTTAACTCCGAAAAACACTTGGTCCCAAATTATTGGGCTCAGCTGAAGCGTTGTAATAGGTAGCTAAAAACGGGTATTTTCTCTGCCATGCCTTCGAGCATGTTATCTCAACTTTTGATCCGGCAGCTGAAATTTTGCATGCTTGATTTGATCATATATATGAGCCGTGCAATGATTCTGCTCTTCAACTAAGGTTTTGTATACTCTGTAAAGACCTATCAATACACGCACAGGCGACTCATATCCAAGAGCATGTAGCGGGTTAAAAAACCCGAAGACTCATAATCTCATATCATAGAAAAATCATGCCAGCGGCTGGGTTGTCAAAAAACAGCTAGTGACTTAAAGTCAAAAACCGAGGCGGGTGACCACCCAAATACTCAAACATGAGTAACACAAACCGGAGCCTATATGACCCAGATATTCACAGTGTGCACAAAAAGCAAAAGCTTGAGATATAAAAACATCTGAAAAACCAAATACAAGTATACAGGAATTTCAAATATTTTTAAGTCAGCTTTTAAGACACGACTAAATAAAAGTTGGCTCAGTACCTCATGTTTGCTTTCAAGGCCGCATTGCCATTTTCCGTAAGCCTGCCTCCCATGACATAAATCCATCGTTTTGACCTTAAAAAGTCCAGGATCTTCAAAAAGATTGACTGTTAAGAGTACGACCGGCCATACAGCGGAGTAGTACTAATTAGACAGGTGAGTTTATCCTAGCTCACTGTAAGCCGACTCTCTCGTGATACAAAACCACCATTTTAACCTTGACGAGTTCAGGGTCTTAAAAAGATTGACTTGTCAAGAGTTTGGCGGGTCACATGGCAGAGTAGCAATTTGCAAACCAGTGGGTTTAACCCATGATGTGGCGTTTCATGCTAGTCAAGAGGGTATGAAAGCTAAACCCGGTGGGTTGGAAGCCCCCAAGTGACGTTATGATCAATTAACAAAGACTCAGATGACCAGAAATGAAACGACAAAGGCCCAAAATTTTAGGGGTGCTGGCTTTATTATATTGATCATAGAAAGATATATACATCGACAGAGGTATGTATAATGGGGAGAGCTGGTGGCTCAAGTGTAGTAAGGCCGAAGATGAGAATGTTCCACGGCCTGTTGGTCTCCTGCTTAGAGGTGTGGGATTTCTTGCACTCACGTATATGAATGAGATAATACAAGGCATTGTTAAGATTCTTACTGACCACAAAAGGTCCTTCCCAAGGTGGGGACAACTTATGCATGTCTGTGTGATCTTGAATCAGTCGGAGCACTAAGTCGCCCTCTTGAAACGCTCGAATTTTGACTGTGCGGCTTTGATAGCGACGTAGGTCTTGCTGGTAAATCACCGACCGGGCTGCTGCAAGATCGCGTTCCTCATCCAAGGCATCAAGTGCATTCTGATGCATTGTCTCATTATCAGCTTCAACGTAAGCTGCCACTCTTGGCGAGTCATGACGAATATCGTTGGGGAGAACCACCTCTGCACCATAAACCATGAAGAAAGGCGTATAGCCTGTTGACCTGTTGGGGGTGGTTCTGATACTCCAAAGTACCGAAGGAAGCTCTTCGACCCAACAACCCAGCGTTATCTCCAAAGAAACCATAAGTCAAGTCTTAATACCTCTCAAAATTTCTTGATTAGCCCATTCTTCTTGACCATTAGACTATGGATGAGCCACTGAAGAAACAACTAGACAAATATGCTCTCTATGTCAGAATTCCTTCATATCTCCTTTGGACAGATTAATGCCATTATCAGTGATGATACTATGTCAATAACCAAAGAAGAAGATCAGCTTTTTAACAAACTGAACTACAGTCACTACATCACACTCGCTAACTGGCTCTGCCTCAACCCACTTGGTAAACTTGTCAACCACCACCAAAAGGTGGGTCTTCTTATCCTTAGACCTCTTGAATGGTCACACCATATCAAGCCCCCAGACTGTAAATGGCCAAGTTATTGGAATCATCTGTAATTCTTTAGTCGACACATGAGCTCGTCTAGAAAATTTCTTACACCCATCACACCTACTAAAAATATCTTCTACATCAGCATGAGCCGTCAACCAATAGTACCCATGAAGAAAAGCTTTAGCCACCAAAGCTTTTGAGCTGGCATGATGACCACAATCGCCTTCTTGAATCTCTTTTAAGATTTCATGGCCCTCCTCAGGAGAAACACAATGTTGGAATACACCTGTCACACTGTAGTGGTGTAACTCGTTGTTGACGATAGCCATAAACTTAGACCTCCTAGTTATTTGCCTTGCCAAAGTTTCTTCCTCAGGTAACTCGCCCCGGGTCATATAATCCAGATAAGGCAAAGTCCAACCTGGAATAGGATGAAGAGCCGCCACCAACTGTGCCTCCGGGTCAGGAACATCAAGCTATTCCTCAGATGGTAACGTGATGGGCGGATTGTGTAATACGTCAAGGAACACATTAGGAGGCACCAGCTTGCATTGAGACCCAAGCCATGACAGTGCATCAGTCGCCTCGTTCTTCCTTATATCAAGGTGATTCGCCCAATAACCCTTGAAGTGACCAGCAATATTATCAACCGCTCGGCGATAAGTCGCCAAGACCGGGTCTTTAGAGTCCCACTTGGCTGAGACCTGCTAAGCCACAAGGTCTGAGTTGCCCAGCACCTGACTCGGCTTAAATTCATGTCATTGGCCATACAAAGGCCATGGAGTAATGCTTCATACTCAGCTGCATTGTTAGTAAAAGGAGACATTAGCCTCAAAACAAAACAAAATTTGTTACCTCGCAGGGAAGTCAAAATAACTCCAGCCCCTGAGCCCTCCAACTGCCTGGACCCATCAAAGTGGATTGTCTAATATGTGTTGTCAGGCTTCTCCTCAGGTGTTTGCAACTCTATCCAGTCATTTATGAAATCCACCAAAGCCTGAGACTTTATGGCTGTTCTTGGCACATAATTCAAACCATGAGGTCCAAGTTCGATTGCCTGCTTAGCAACCGGGATTGTGGCCTCCCTCTTCTAAATAATATCTCCTAAAGGAGCAGAAATGACCACAATAATAGGATGGCCAAGAAAATAATGCTTCAACTTGCGACTTGCCATGAACACCCCAAACACCAGTTTCTGCCAATGTGGGTCTCATTGCTTGGACTCAGTCAACACCTCACTGACATAATAAGCCGGCCGCTGAACCGGGTACTCCTTACCCGCCTCCTTGCGCCCTGCAACAATTGCCACCCTGACCGCTTTATTATTAGTCGCCACATACAGGAGCAAAGGCTCTTTCTCAATGGGAGCCGCAAGGACGGGTGGCTCAGCTAACTGTTTCTTGAGCGCCTCAAACGCGTCATTAGCAGCATCACTACAAACAAAGTGCTTTGTCTTTTTCATCATCAGGTACAAGGGAATTTCCTTCTCTCCCAGGCGACTTATAAAACAGCTCAAAGCTGCAATACGACCCGCAAAACATTGGACGTCATTGACATACGCCGGCTTATAAAGTGAGGTGGTAGCCTTGATCTTCTTCGGGTTAGCTTCAATGCCCCTTTCTGAGACCAGAAATCCCAATGGTTTACCTGCAGGCACACCAAAGACACACTTGGCCAGGTTAAGCATCATTTCATACACCCGACGATTGTCAAAAGTTTCTTTCAGATCATCTAGGAGAGTCTCCTTCTTTCTAGACTTAATCGCAATACAATCCACATAAGCGTGGACATTGCACCCAATCTAACTGTGAAAACAATTCTGAACACAACATTCATAAGTTGCTTGAGCACTCTTAAGCCCAAAAGGCATATAAATGTAGCAAAAAGCTCCAAAAGGTGTAATGATGGATGTCTACTCTTGGTCTTTAACTTCCATCTTGTTTTGATGATAACCAGAATAAGCATCTAGGAAACATAAACTCTTGCAACCTGCCATTGCATCAATGATCTGGTCGATATGGGGGAGAGCAAACGGATCAACTAGACAAGCCTTGTTAAGATCTCACTAGTACATCGACGTGCTAAACAAACGGTTTTTAACCCCTTTCCGCGATGTTACTTGGAACCGTCGCCATGTGAGTGTGGGCGATAGGGGGTCCCTCCCACACGACCCAGAAATCATCGGGGATAGGCCCTCCTGGGACCTAGGCTGGGGCCGTGTGTGATTGGGCGAGGCATCAAAACTCAATCATTTCCGTAGGTATGTACATCCCACACGGTGAATCCCAGAAATCATTTACGTAGGTATGTACATCCCATACGGTGAATCCTAGAAATCATTTTCGTAGGTATGTACATCCCACACGGTGAATCCTAGAAATCATTTCCGTAGGTATGTACATCCCACATGGTGAATCCTAGAAAATCATTTCCGTAGGTATGTACATCCACTACAAAAAAATACACTTCCGTGATACGTGTTTGTCACAGTAGGTCGCGTTTTTTGTCATGCATGTACATCCATGACAAATTTATGACAGAATCAAGATAGTCATACCTGTGTTGTCATAGAAGTGTTCCATGACATTACCAAAATTATCATCACGGAAGTGTCCACTTCAATGACGATAAATCGCGTGTCACAGAAGTGCTTTCGTCAAGGGTGACCGACACGTGGCATCCATCGTAATGGAACACCGTTAAGCTATCGGGTCGGGTTTTGGATCCGATAACCTATTAACAGCCCCAACCAATGGGAAATTTCCACGTGTAAAATTCTTATTGGCCGGACGAAACACGTGTCAGCTCGTCAGTGGGTCAGATAGGCGTCTATGATATGTCGACACGTGGCACGGCCCAACAGAGGCCCATTCCTGTGAAAAGGCCGGCCCGTTTGACTTGGTCAAAAGGTGGCGGGCCGGCCCATGTAAAGCCTGTTAACGGCCTGTTCGCATATAGCCCATTTGCAGCCCGTTACGCCCTATCCGAATTAGGCCCAGTAGCGTCATCTAGGCCATCCAATATGATTCCAGCCTGTTTTCACTTCTGGCCCATGATGTCTTTCAGCCCATATGAGGCCCTATGTAACTCTTGGCCTACTAACGGCCCGTGGTGAAATTGGTCCGTAATGAACGGTGTATCACTTTACACCCATTAACGGCCCGTGGTGAAACTGGCCCGTAATGAACAGTGTATCACTTTATACCCATTAATGGCCCGTTATTCCGTTGGGTCGTTTCCATCCCATGTTATCTTTCGGCCTTCTCAGAGCCCATTTATTCTTGGGCTCATTTCTAGCATTCATTTACTTACGGCTCGTTACTGTCATTTTCTGCTTGTGGGCCAAATTCAGCCCGTGGTTACAGTCGGCCCGTTTGTGGTCTGTTAATAGGTTGGGCAGTTTTCATAGTGTCATCAAATACAACCTATTAACGATGGCCCTTTATGGTCGGCCCATGAACGGATGATTCCAATTCTAGCCTGTTTTACGACCATAATGCGGCCTGTTATTGGCCCATGTTCGGCCATCGATCATACTGCCCGTATAAGGCCCATTGATGATACTGCCCGTAGAAGGCCCATTGTTTCTACGGCCCGTGGAAGGCCCATTGTTTCTACGGCCCATAGAAGGCCCACTGTTTCTACAGCCCGTAGGAGGCCCAGTGTCACTAGAGTAAATATTAGCCCATGGTTATTGTGGCCTAGTTTTAAAAAATAGGTTATTGCAGCCACTAGCAAACCACGGAAAAAGAACTGCAATGACTAGAAGCAAACAAATAAACAAGACAACAAGGAAATAAATAAGCAAGCAACTTACGCTAGGCTATCACGGCTATCACACATATTACATCCACTGGGCATCAAAGTTCGCCACCAGTGCAAATAAACGTGCCGACAAAAGAATATACAAAACTGAGAGCACTTCAGAAGGCACTAGGCCTGGCCAGGTCGCCCCCCCAAACAGCTGAAGAAGCTGAGTAGACCTCAGTTGTGTCAACGATAGATGCATCAACACTAGATTTAAGGCATGATGGTGCGCACGGCAGTCCTCTGACATCTTCATTGCATCTTTGACTTCAAGTCGGAGCTGAGCTGAAGCAAGCCTTTCCGCTTTAAGTTGAGACTGAAGAAGTCGAACTGATTGAGGCAGCGACTGCATAGAGGTTGTCTCACACCTGCTGGTGAGTAGCTTCAACTCACTGTCTTCATCAAGACAGGACCTTGGGGTCATCTCGCTGTCCTCAAGATGGTTTGGCTCACTATCTTCCCTAAAGTTCTGCCTGGCGTAAGAGATACGAGTCTGAAAGAGAAACAAGGCGACACGTAACATGTTTCACAATTATATAAGCAAATAAATGGATCTATTCTGCATAAGGAACATGTTTTTACATCTACAATTTGAAACTGGTAGTTGTTGCAAACATCCAATCAGATGTAAACAGCAAAGCAAACAACAGTGGAGGAAATGATGCCTATCCAAATCTATACTAGAACAAAGTTTGAAGGCTTGAGAAGGATGAACTTACATTACATGTTAACACGGGCTGGACAAAGCCCTTCTCCGTGTTGATGGAAGGATAATTCAATAAATTCCCCAAAGAAAATTCTTTATAAGCGTTGCCATTATTCTACATTTTGCAAAGAGTAAATATAGATCAAATAATATTGGAAGAAACAGAGGATAATGAAGCTCAGGTGCAGACTGATGATACATAATCAAATAGCAATTAATTAAGTACAGCGTTACAAGGCAAAAGGGAGAGGGGTACTGACAAGAGCAATGCAGAGCCCATTATTGTTTTGAGATCGTATGATCCTTTGAGCAAGGAGATTCATCTGAAATTAGTTTTCATACAAGAGAGAAGGTAAGGCACAAGTAAAAATTTAGGAGTTCAAATTTTGAATTGATATCATAGACAGTACCTGACGCTGGGCTCCCAGCAGTTCTAATAGGGGTTTGGCCATTGGAGTAGGGGTAAAGTGTGGTACAGTTGGGCCTGTGTTTTCTGTGGCTGCTGATCTATCTGATTTAACAGGTATCACTACCTTTTCCAAATACCTAGTTTGTACTCCTTGATGACCTGCACTCACCCTCTTCCTTTTGGACACCTATTATGAAAGAACAACATTTGGCTGGAAAAACATAGTGTGACGACACATGGAATAGGTACAGAAAATGGATAGGTATGGCATATACTCATATATGATGCTTAAACTAAGCAGATGGTGTAACAAAGTAGAAGTAATGCAAGGGGTCAAAAGCAAAATATGTGCGACCAATACAACTTTGCAAAGTTAGAGAAAGCACCTTGATGGCTGAATAAGACAGGCCATCCTCCACCATGCCAAGTTTGTTAGGCAGTGGATCATTCCACAATATTCCTCTCGTGCGCCCATTCTCATATTCATTTTGATAATGTTCAATATCTGACATGCATGAAAACATAAAAACAAGTGATATTTTCTTTGTAATGCAGAAGTGATTCTAATCCAATACTGCCTCCCTGTAAACCCCTGTGTGCTATCTCTGCAATTCTTTTAAAAGATGCCATGCATGCTGTAATTTGTTGTGTGCATTAATATAATGTGGCCTACTACCCAAAATATGAGAGCTGCAGAAGTGATAACACTTCGCAGATGATAGCTTCAACATATAGTAAAGAAGAACAAGTCGACCTGACCTGACAGATTCAAAATATACTAAGGGAGAACAACTCGACCTGACCAGTCGACCGCAAGAGAAGAGTATCATCTTAAAGAAGAGCAGAAGAGCAAGCAGATTGAAGATATTACAAGTCTTTTAATACAATGTCGGTTGTCCACCCATGATGAACCAGAGCGCACAGAGAAGTACTATTCTTTCTGGTCTCTCCATATGTGGCTCACATGCATTTCGAAACTAAAGTAGGAATGTTTAGCTAACCAATTAAACATCTCTTAGTTTTACTAATATCAGCAATAATATCAGATATGAATTTGTACAACTAAGCTTGTTTAGCTCGATGGGTGGAGCAGTGCTATTACGACACGAACCACGTAGGCTGATTGTGGTCATCATAAAATGGGGAAAACATAAGCATGATGAGTACAATGTTGACCGTGGCAGTGGGATGGCAGATCTGAAGGTGTTAGCAACTGATGTTTGCTTTGAAATAACAACTAAGATTTGGTATGGACAAGAAAGTACGGTCAACAAGTGACAAAGAAATGCAATTATGCTGTCTCTCTATATCTCACGACATGCATTTGGAAACTCAAGTGGGACCTTTAGCTAACCAATTAAATGTGTCAGTTAACTAATATCAATATCATATCACAATTATATTTGAACAACTAAGCTTTCGAATTCTAGTGTTGTGTTGTTTAGCCTGAAGGGTGGAGTAATGCTAGTACGACAGGAAGCACCTACGCAGATCATAGTAGAGTAGATAAAAGGGGAAAACCCTAAGCATCAAGAGAAAAATCAGGAAAGTGGAACTAGCTGGACCAGTGGGTGGCACACATGCTTTTCGAAATGAATATAGGAACATTAGGTGACCAATTAAATGTTCTCTGTTTTAGTGATATGAGCATCATATCAGATTCGTATTTCAACATGTAAGCTTTGGGTTGAGGTCTTGAGGAGCAGTGCTAGCACGACACGAAGCACCTACGATGATGGTAGTGAATATAAAAGGGGGAAACCATAAGCTTTACGAGTATAGTGCCTGTGCCATGGCGGATCTGAAGGTGCAAACCGGACAAAGCTACTTCGCAACCAATGTTTGCTTTCAACTAACCACTACGATTTGGTACGGACAAGAAAAGTACAATAAACAAATTATGATCTATTTTCCGGGTGAGATCAATAACTTAAGCACATATGGAAGAGTACCACCTCTCTTGCGACGCTGTGTAGGCCTATGCTGATACATTGAGGGTGCTGCAGGTGCGATGGCTGTCGGCGACGGGGAAGAAGACTTTAGACGGCATACGGCCAGGTCGGGGGATATATCCTGTTGCCGTGGATGAGGCGATCGTAGGAGCGGAAATGGCAAGGTGGACGACGGCACCGATGAAGCGAGAGGAGGTGATGAAAGGATCCTGGTCCAGCGCCGTGGATGAGAGACATCCATCTCTTGCAGTGGATGACGGGGTAGGGGTAGCGGCTCCGGCAAGGTGGAGGATGGGGTGGCGGATGGAGGAGGCTGTCCGCAGTACAGAGGTTGTCGTGTCGCCAACGGTGTATGAATGGGGAAATGGAGGGGAGGGGGATCTCAAACTTTGGGACGCGCTTCTCTGAAATGGGGGAAGTTACGAACTTATCCCCCGTTTAAAATTTCGAACATCGCGTTGGTTGGGGATAGGACGGTAATCTCGCATCTCCCAAATATTTGCCGGTAACTATTTCGGGCGAGGAGAGGGTGTTTTGCCGCCCACGGTTGGCACCCACAGTGTATGAACGGGGCTGATAGATAGGGCGGTTGTGTCACGTCTGATGGAAGTTACACATCTGCCCCTATTTAAAATATTAGCCTACATCAATTTCGGGCGAGGAGAGGGTGTTTTGCCGCCCACGGTTGGCGCCCACGGTGTATGAACGGGGCTGACAGGTAGGACGGTTGTGTCATGTCTGATGGAAGTTACACATCTGCCCCTATTTAAAATATAAGCCTACATCGATTTCGGAGAAGGAGAGTTTGTTTTGCCGCCCACGGTGTATGAATGGGGAAATGGAGGAAGAGACACATGTCTTTCGGACAAGCTTGAATCAAATGTGTTTTGCCGCCCATGTTTGGCGCCCACCGTGTCTGAATGGGCTCAGAGGCCATCGTGTCATGTCTGATTGAAGTTACTAGTCTACCCCTATCGACAGCAGTGTAAATCCTATCGATAAGGATGTCAAGTGTCAGGGGTAGACAATAATTTCCATCTCGCAAACACTTGCTTTGAGAAGCCCAAAAATTATAGTGGGTGTTTAGCCGCTTCGTTCAAAACTTGGGAGAATTAGCATTCACGTTTGCTCTGGGACCTGGCAAACTAAATTCAAATCCAATTTGTAGATTACGAATATCCACAAATAATTATACGTTTTGTTATTTATTTCTTCAAAACCACAACAAAGATTTATTCCACCTTTATATATGATTATGATTTAGAAATGACGTGATCTTCGAATTTAGTAGGTTGGATACACTCTGAGTCAAACAGTTATTTCATCCAATGAAATATGCTCACACGACAAATAGTTCACCTTGTGTCTATCATACAAGTTCTGAGGATTACCTCGCCTAAAAAATTCGGATCATTACAACACATGGACAACATAGGGGGTCTTGCAACATAATCCATTCAGAGACATGACACAACATGCAAGTACAATAATCTAATAAAAATTTGAACTGGTATCTAAAGAAGAACCGGGATTATCTTGGGCTTCAGATAGCAGAAACAGCAGGACCTCCTCCGTCTTCAAATGCAACATTCTTACTTCCTGCAATTCTTGGTTTGCTTGCATAATGCGTGCCGCTAATTCCGTAATTTCTAGCCATATTACCTCATTCATGGCAGCCACACCATCTCTTTCTGGCTCTAGTAGAGCCTCAAGCACTATAATATTTGTGCTCAGACTGCTCTCCGGCGGTGTTGCCTCTGAACTGCTACCATCTGGTAACATGGATGGCGCACTACTTCCACAAATAGATTCTGGGGTTGTACATTGTGTCCTAGTGTGAACGGCATCCTGAAAGGTTTCTGCTGGACATCAATAAGAGATAGTTATCGTATGATCCAAGCAGTAAGCTTACATGGTAAACGACGGACGAATTATTGCCGAGCATGGCAAACTATATTTAAATGGTTCGAAGCAGCATCAGCCGAAAAGAAATTAAAATGGTAAGATGAAACTAGGTATGTAAGTGGCAATAAACGAAATCCGCCAGTCCCATCTAGTTAGTTTTTGCTACCTCCCTAGTTCATTTTCCTCAAAAAAACAAAAACTCTTTTGAACTATCATACCAGTAGTGGACTTCAATCGGGATTAAACCGGACCCAGTTGACATCCCTAGTTGAAAGGGAGTGTACAACCGCTATATTTAAGTTGCCAAGGCATCTAAGCAGTTGAAATAATATGAGAAAGCACTTAACAGTGTGGCCTCATATAAACTACGAAGACAGTCTTGTGATGAAGTTGAGAGGAAAAGTTAAGGACTCAAATGAAATAGGCATGCATTTCTTTACGATAGTATAGCAGGCACTGCTGACATATTGTCCAACTTAGGTATAGTGTAACAACAAATAAGCATTCGAATCAAGCAATGCAGCAAAGCAGACAACTGAACTATTTGTAATTCGGTAGGATTACACGTTGAGGGCACAAGCGAAGAAAGCAGCCCACTCGCATTACATTTGACATGTACTAAAACACACTGGCTTACCATATGTTGCTGTGAAGCCTAGCTGCTATTGCAATGTTCTTTGAAGATATCGTCAGCATCCCATGGTTGCAAATCTAGTTGTTGTAGTTTATTCTGCACCACCCATTTAGGTAAAATTAATTTTAATCGCATGCACTGGTCCGAATTGATCATCAATGGTTCATCTAAACTAATGAAAGAAGGGTGTGTGCATACACGACAATACTCCCTTCGATTCTTTTTACTTTGTGTATAACTTTTTCTCAGTTTTCTCGTATTAGTCTGCGCGTTGCCGATTCCTAGCGCTGGTTTCCTTTTGTGCCCCGCCCCATCCGCCTCTGCCCTAATTAATTGGCAAATTAGTCCAGAAAAATTAAACCAGTGGCCTCCTTGGTATGCGGGTCAAAAGTTATGCGCAGAGTAAATAGAATCGGAGGGAGTATATCTGCTTCCCTCTATTTTTATGCTTGTTTGAGGTGCCAGCCCCAAAAGAACAAATATTTTGCTTGAGGGGGTTGGTAGCTCCATAATTAATAGAAGCATCAAATTAGTCATGCAACTTGGGAAGATCAAGAACACACAAACAAGTAATGAATAGAGGCTCGGAGCAGTGATGTAATAGCTAGCATCAGAAAATGTAGGGTAAAACGAACAAAAAGCAGCGGAACCACATGCTAGTTTGCTGATGTGTAATTAAGCATATAGAACATTAAGCAGTCTGATGGAACCAACAGGTGGCATCAGAACAAAACTAAAGCATATTAACTATATGTGCACTGGTATGTAATTTAGCACATGTAACATGTTCACTGCCAGAAGTATGGCCCTACAGGTGCAAGCAGAATAACGCGTCTCATGAAAAACTGAATGATGCTCTGAAGAAATTCAAAGGTGCGGTGCTTATGCTAGGAAAGTGATCGTAGGAGCCAGCCGTTGGATAATAGTACCTGATTCTCGGCGGCGTATGGGTATCGTTGTCATACTTGATAGCTAAGGATCATCGATGGTGCTCGTGTTGCGGTTGAGTTTGGGCCAGCTGTCACCGTCGCTGAAGCGGCTCCGGTGCTATGGTTGCGGCGCCTGTCGACATACAAGAAAGCTCATCTGTGGTAAGTGAACAATTGCACGATAAAGAGAAAAACCGAAGGAGTACAAATCGAAATAACCTGATGAGGCTGCGGCGTCGGTAAAGCAGGGCCAGTGGAGTTGAATATGGCATCCGTGGAGCGGGTCTGGTGCAGTGGACGAAGGCTTCGACGGGCGCGTTGTATAGTGCTTTCGGTGAGGTGGATCTGTTGCGGTGGGCGAGGGCTTGTATGAAGGGCCAGCGAAGGGGCGGACGAGGGAGTCAGTGAAGGGCCTACGATGTGGTGGACGAGGGTGCCGGTTAAGCAGATCTGGTGCGGTGGACCATGATGGCAGTCAAGGAGATCTGGAGCCGTGGACAAGCCAGTCGCTGAAGCGGCTCCGGTGAAGTGGTGAGTTGGCAGTTGGGGGTTCCAAGGTGTGGAAGGTAGATCCGGCGGGGTGTGAGGTCCACCGCTCCGGCGGAGTACTAGATTCGGCGGCTTGCCGTGGTTGGGGGATGGGGGAGGGGAAGGGGAGGGGCTTTGGGGAAGAATGTTGGGGGCAAAGAGGGGAAAACAATGGAGTTACCAAAGCAGCCCTTTTCCGTTCATGTGGCAGGGGTAAAATAGGAATATCGCAGGGCTAAACTTTCGGGCGTGTGATATTTCGATGTGAGCGAGAAGTTTGAAAGCTTTTGGCTCCGAAAATTATAAGTATTCTGCTCTCGTACGGCCGACTATGATATCATGGCCGACAGTTTGTTTGTTTTGCACGCAAAAAAATGTGCAAGTTTTGAAAATCAATGTCTCCAACTTGAAACTTAGATTGTCCATTCAATTCAAATATGGATCATTGAGCTACTACAAGAAAATACCATCATACGGTCCAATTAAAATGAAATTCCAAATGTGTTTATCCTAAATATGATGACAAAAGCAAAAATGTGTATGTGTATGAATAAAGTGGATGATTATAAAGTTTGAACATGCGTGTATGTGTATATCTCTAGGTTTGATATATGAATTTGAAATCACGAAATCCCGGCTTAAAAAATGTACCTCCGTTTAAATGAATTACAAAAGCTAATGATGGAGTCGAATTCCAAAATTCCAATCTTATGTTTGTAATTCTGGTACATCAAGGTATATCACGCATGTTCAAAAGTATCGTTATCTCATAGTACAAATTATGAAACAAATTGATCAACCATGAGTGCACAATATCTCAATTACGCTAAAGTCCCTCAAATATAGACACCTCACTCTTTATCTGAAGTCACCCCCCCACCACACACACACACACACACAGAGAAGTCGTTCTCTCCCCCAAACACCAACACACGAGCACATTAACACCACTCTCTCTTGTAAAGTCTGGACCCCAACATAGGTCTCTATCACTTTGTCTCTCGGGCATGCACACATCTCTTCCCTCACTCTCTAGGTCTCCCGCTATCTCTCTTACCCAAGCACATGCACTATGTAGAGTGTATATTTCCCATACACACAAAATGTCGCCCCCAAACGTCTATCTCCCTAGTTATGTGGTTCTCGCGCACTCACCTCACACACCACCCCCACTTCAAACAAGCACACTTTGTCTCCTTGTGCACCACTCTCCTCTTTCTATCTCTCCCACATGCAGACCCGCCCCAGCTCCTTCCCTGTATACATATATGTCGTGACTCTTTGCATAGCTCCCTAATGTATAATCGTTCTCGATTTCGCACATTGTTCTCTACACCATCTATTCTAGCTCCCTCATGAAGTCCCTATCACACACACGATGACTCGCTTCCCTTGCGTCTCCATTCATAGGCCAATTTCGGACAACATCAACATTGTCTCCCTATCTATACGCCATTTATGGACACAAACGACCCCGCTCGCCCCCTCTATTCCCCTCTCTCTCTCTCTCTCTCTCTCTCTCCGTTGCTAGATCTCTCTTTCTCTCGCTCTCACACCCCTCTCCCACACACACACTCGATGTCTCTTCCAAATAGTCTGCTCCCCACGCTCGCACCCGTGCTATCTCGCTACTACACATGTCACACCATTCCCCCTTCCCTTATACTAGGTTTACATCATCAGTGGTCTCTCTACTCCACATACACTCTCTCCCTCTCACACACAAACGCATGCACAAACACAGACACGCACAAACACCCATTTACCTAGATCCTCATCTCTCCTCATGTCTGCATGTGTATCTCACACACTCACTCTCTAATTATGTATATGTGTCTCCACGTTACACAACACAAAGCCCCATGTACATGTCTCTCTCTATCCTCCACACACATAGACACAAACAATCTGTTATCATTGCCTCAGCCTCTAACATATCACACACGCACTCTCTCTCTCTCTCTCTCTCTCTCTCTCTCTCTCTCTCTCTCTCGCACACACGCTCAACAAGGGTTTCCCCGGGAATAACTTACCGTCTATTCATGAACAGTCGTGGCACTACGGCGAACACGAGACGTGAAAAAGAATAAATCTACACGTGCTTAGACCACCTAGTATGACTACTAGGACTAGAGCAAGCCAAAAAGCGCGGCGCCGTCACCCCCTCCTTGTCGGCGACGGGAAAATCTTCATTTTACACAGTCGAAAAGTCATTGTGCTAAGGCCCCACATGCCCAGGCGTTGAATAGAATGTAGATGCTAGTCTACGGAAGCAAGTATCGATAATACGTTTGTATCTCCATACTTATATTTCTTCTCTTATAAAAAACCGAGTTGGTGATGATGGTACGTGTGCCATCTTGCAATATAGACCGTCCGATCTATATCTGACGGATGGAAATTAAACTAAAAGATACCCGCACCCCTCACCACATTTGCAGACAAGGCCTTCCCTCGTTCATCCTTATCTCCAACAAACCTCATTGTTGAGAAATTAAGAAAGGAAGCCTCTGGAACAAACTGGCCTGGTGGCCGCTGCCGGCGTCGTCAATCCCCATGCCTCCGCTCAGTTCGACCACCAACCACCACCACACCCCACTCCTCTTCACCTTATCTCATATTTCTCGAGATATCATTAGTTTTTACACATGGGATTACTCCCGCAAGGGCCAATCACAACAAGTGTTTTATAAAAAAATGCATCTTGATGTTCCTAGCAATGCACGGATCTTGCTAGTACTCCTACACAAGACTAAGTTGGTGATGCTGGTGTGTCTTCCATCCATCGTTTCTGACCATTAGATCTAAATCTAACGATTGTGAGGCAAGTTGTTGCCTTTTCTCACCAACATCCCACTTGTCTACCAATTTGCAGAAAAACCCATAATTAGTATCTTAAAACCAACCACATCCCCCCTGGCCTCACCAAAACAGCCCAAGGAATATATTCTAATTGAAACATAATATATCTCTAGTGACATATGTATATCAAAATTAGAGTGCTTTGTACCAAGTTTGTGAATAAGTATTATTCTAATTATGATTCGTTGCAACGGACATGAACATTGCTAGTATTTCCAACCATGCATTTCTTTTCCTAGTATTCCATAGTTTCGAGTTTTCCATCAAGATATTAGTCACTCATGGTTGATATTTACTTTCAGTCATGTACACATATGCACTATGTAACTAGCCTTGCTTATTGGCTTCCAAAGCTTAACTTTCACTCCTACTTACAATATGTAGAGTATTTAACAAAAAACTACCACTTTCAACCAGCCCTAGGAGGAATCTATTGTATAAACAATAGCAAAAACATACCCAAAATTTCTTAATCCACCCCAAAAACTACCTAGTACTCCTACCGATTAGGTTCGTTTAAACCCATTTATGACAAGGTTGGCCCACATGTCCGTGCTGACGAGGCAGCTTAAACCAACACATTTTGTTTGACCGTTGACACGAGGGACCCACATCCGACCTTCTATCCTGTTATTCCCCCTCAAATCATTATTTTTCCTGAACATTACTTCAAACAGTACTGATGCATGTTCGTCGATGGCGCCGGTGATGAGCGAGTTGGCCGCCGCTCCGCCGGACGGGCCGGACGCCGCGCTGGCCTCCGCACAGGTTGGAAGGCTGGCCCGAGCGTGACTCACCAGCGAGCAAGCCGCCGCGCTGGCCTTCGCTCGAGCCAGATCGCTCGCCTTAGCGCGGTGCGCGCGAGCAAGCCGCCGCGCTGCCTTGCCAATCTAGCTAGCAAACCTTGCAGACAAGCAGCTGGACGGAGCTATCTTGGCTAGCTAGCGGCCAGGAGCGCCGAACGGAGCTGGCATCCGGTCTTTCGCAACATGGGCTTCGCACTGCCGGCGGTTTTGACCTCGCCTTCTGCCGGCGGCGGTAGCTGCGTCCCATGGCCGAGGATGACTAGGTGGACGGGCCGGAGGTAGGAGGTCACTCGAGGAATTTTGTTGGTAAGAGCATGCACAATGGTTGATAAGGTAGTCTTATCTTAAGTCTGCCATGTATGCAAGTGGTAGTAGTTTCTTGGCATTTTAGTGGTTTCTTGCATTATTAGAGCAAGTACAATAGAGCTGAGTCAGCGGGCTATAAGAAATAAACTACTACTACATGTTGGCTATAAGATGGGTTGTAGATGACATGGCACTGGCTTATAGCTAGCAGCTGGCTATACTATTAACCATGCTCTTAGGGGTTTCTTGTAAGGAACAATGTACGTACTACTAGCGACAAGAGGCGATTCTAGGTTGCGTTGTACTCCAACGAGTACTACTAGTGGTCGCGGGAGTGTATACCTCATTTTGTGGGTTCGATCCCAGCCGAACGCATGGCGGCCTTTTAAAAAAATAGTACTACTAACCTTCGCTGCGAGCCAATATTTTACACGGGTAGTTTGAGTTTTGAAGTCAAACGGACATGCGGCCCCACAATCTGGGGGCACTGGACAGCCTAGCCACGTGAACGGGTTTTCCTTCCAAGCATCCCCTCGTTCGCGTGCTCGCCCTAGCCGCACCTCGCTTGCAGCTTCCAGCAAGTAGCATATTTAAACTAGCGCCTCCCAATTAAGCCCGAGTAGCCGGAAAAGCCTGGCGGGGCATTGGGAACTGTGCAATATGGCTCTGTACGTAAAGTGCTCTACTACTACTCTGTAGCTTGTGGCGTTGCATGCATGGACTTCACTCCATTATCGGCTCTACTATAAAAGAAATTCCTCTTGACGTGTTTTTTTTGAAACGAAGGCAAAAGCTTTGCTTCATCTCATTCATAAAGAAGGAACTACTAACAAAGTTCGACGAGATCCATTACACCTCCACAAAAGGAAGCAAAAAGCCTAGTCTCGCTGTATCAAATAACTCAAATGTCCTGCCCCCGCAGTAACCATCGCTGATAAATAGGCCGCTAGTGTGTGCGTGAGAGGAGCGGCTGAGTAGGCCAGGTACGTCAGAGGAGCGGCTGAATAGAGCACCGAGAGTACCCACTAGGGCACTACGCAGGTGTACTTCCCCTACATTGATAGTACAGCGATGGTTCTAGAGAACAGTAGTACCCTCCACTTCCAACTGTAGCTCCTTGGCCCTGAGATTCAAGAGTTCAAAACTGGTGCACTATACTAGACTAGACTAGAAGTATAGTACATCACACTACTAGTTGAGAAAAGTAGTAGTACTACTACTACAGTACAAGTACGTACTCCTCCGTCACATAATGTAAGACGTTTTTTGACACTAGTTGGCGTGTACAAAAAATGGCAAAAACATACCCAAAATTTCTTAATCCACGCCAAAAACTACTACCTAGTGCCAAAAATTTCTTACTAGTGCTATTATTTACAGTATAATGCAATCCCATAACGTTCCATAATCCCTTTCTTTCAAAAAAATCTCTTCTGGAGAGAAGATTGCTATCTCCACGCGAGCTTCTCATAGGCCAGCGCCACTGCATGCAGTCATGTGAGAGAGAGGGAGACATCCATGCAGCATGCAGAGAGAGGAGAATGCGGGCGGACAGCCAATGGGCTGCATGGGGCATTTATAGCTGCTAACTCCTCCCATCCATGCGCCAGGGGTATTTCCATCCAGAAAGCATGTAGCGAGCCCCAACCTTGGTATCTGGGTCTGCTCTTATGCGTAGAGTAAAAAGAATCGGAGGGAGTACCAGTAGTAAATAATAGCCTCAACCCTTCGCTGAGGAATGATCTACAGTTAGAAGGGACGAGGCCCTGCGGTTACTACGCTCTTATCTCCTCCTCGCCAGTTCCCCTCCCCCCGAAGAGAAGGCAGTTCGTCGCTGCTCCCATGGATTCTCCAGGCGGTTCTCCTCCTCGTCGGGGCTGGGAGACCTTGGATGACGATCTTGTGGGAGAAATCGCACGCCGCTCCGACGTCCTCACCGCCGCAAGACTCGGTGCTTCCTGCACCAACTTTTTCAAGACGCTGCTTAAACAGGCCGTGCTTGTTGGTCTTCCATGCATCCTCGAGGAGAAGGTTCTTCTATGGGACAATCCTTCAAACAGTCCACCGCTCCCTGGCCATGGTTGCGCGTTGACTCCGCTAGAGTTGCCGACGTTGAGAGGTAGTCGGATTTTGTCCGATGAGCAGGTCAGTAATGGAGTTTGATCATGTAGTACTTAGTTATTCCATTTCCGTCCCGTAATTTCTCCGCTGCCAACCGTCTTATATATAGGTCTGGGTCGGTGCCAACGAATATTGGCTTGCATACCTCCGGCCGGATACCACCATCATTTTGCACAACATCCACAGCAGTGCGGCTGTTCCGGTAGACCCCTTCTCCACCATTGGGATCGGCCTTCCGGACTGGCTGGGAAAGAATACGTATGATGATGGCTACATGAGATTGAAGAATATAGCAATTGCGGACCCGCCAACAAAGCGACGCGGCTACGACGATTACTATCTCATCGCGGTGTTCGACATAAGGATCTCCATCAATGTAGGAGGCAGTAACGGCAGAGGCTGGTGCATGTTGGCGGCGGCAGATTTGTACCCCTACACATTTGAAGACGCCGTGCGCCATCAAGGCTGCATCTTCGCGGTGACAAGCCAGGGGACTTGTTTCATCTGGTTGACATCCTACGGTACGGGAGATTACAAACGGAATGCACAAACCATCATTTTCATCCCTAACGGTACTCCATTATTTGCAGGGACCAGTCATCCCCCGATCAAAATAAGATCGCCGATCCTGGATGTGCATTTGCATCCGTGATTCGGTCTAACCTGGAACCTTGTAGCTGACTTTGGCATACTGGGATCAACTATCTTAGCAGTCGTTACCCACGGTACCACTGATGTGCAACATGGTCACATAATCTACCACGATCGGACCGTCACCATCTACCCAGGTATTCCATTTTTAACCCTCTCGCCTTCTCTTTCATTGTTGTACTAGTAGTATACTTTGTAGTACTAATAGGAGTACTTTTTACCTTGGAGGACGTGTATAGCTAGCTAGGCCCTTGAAGACTTGAACCCACTAGCTGCCACCATTTTTGTTTTTACATGTCTTACTATCTCATCCATGTAGCCAAGAGTGGCTATATATAATAAGCCGGTTATTTTACTTCCTCTATACTGGAGTAGTACTATTTGCTGCACAGTATTACTGACCGACACATTTGAGCACAACATTATTATGCATGGACCTTGACTATGTACATCACCATGTGTCCAGATTTGGGATGCCGCGTGTACCAGATGAACGGCGCCGAGTTCGACCCCCGTGATGCTACATGGGTGCCGAGGAACACTCTTGGAGAGTACTCGCTTTTCATCGGGGACAACTACCCCATTGTGAAGCGGATGCGACCTTCCGTGCACGACACGGAAGGCCTGCCGTTCATGAAGCATGGTTGTGTCTTCAATGTGCACCGCCGGATGAACGACATGCTGGGACACGCTATCGCTGATTTATGCCGCTTCAGCTTGGATGAGTCTCCATCGTGTGGAACCGGACTAGAAAGCTATGACAATGATTCCCGTTGCCCACCGCTATGGATCGTGCCATCCATGAAGAACACCTGGGACTGGAACCTGGAGGAGGACATGTAGCCCATCTATAACGTGTAAGTGGAGTACGGTAATTGTGAACGGTAGCGGTGTGAATATATGTAGACTAGTCGTGCACAAATTTATCACACGAGTTGGAGATGAACTTGTGTGGCATACTGGCATTTGTCCTTTAGAATTTATTACTAGTAAATGTGTTATGTGTACGTGCAACTTGTGTCGTTGTTGCACGGGCTCCAACACGCTCTTTGAGAAAAAAGGTGGCACAACTTTGGATATACGTGATGTGGTGGCATCATACAGTAGCATCGTTCGCTATAGTTGTACTAGTACACTCCTACTAGGATGACAACTCCTATAAAACCTTGCTCTTGGCTCTTTGCCTCTTCGGGAGGTTCAACAGTTCGTACTCGTGTGAACCTTGCACTTGACTCTTCGTCTCTTCGGAAGGTCCAACAATGATGATACTATAGTACAATATGCTTCTGGCAATCTGACACCGATTGAACTGCTGCACGTCCACCGCGAGGGCGAGGGCGAGGGAGAGCGAGAGGGAGAGGGAGAGGGCGATGTAGTCAAAACTCTCTCCTCATCCTGCGAACCACCGCGTGCGTGGGCGAGGGAGAGGCGTAGTAAGCAAGCTTCTCCTCGTTCGGCGCATTGACAGGACACATCAAAGAAGTACTAGTACTAGTAGTAGTAGTCCATACTGTGTCCTTTCCGATTAATATGGTTTAATTTGAAACGAGAAAAATACACTGGCGGTCAACGTATGTAACAGTACGCTCTTTACGGTCACTATATATAGTTTTGCGGCGATTATGCGATCACTAGCTCATCGTAGATCATCGTATTGCACCCTACTGACCGACCGCATAGTCGACGTGGCACTTTGTTGACTGGTTAAATTGTCACCTGGTTTCTGGGTCCCACCTGTTAGTTGGCAGAGCAAAGATATCAGTTAAACAAAACTTTACGCAGGCGCGACACGAGTCCAACCATTGCGCGCGACCCGCCCTGGCTGTATTTGTGAGTGCATGCACGTGTCCTCCCTCGGTCTTCCAACAAAGAGTGTACTACATGATGTACATCTACACTTCCAATGCATTTAGCCTTTAATCTAAATCGACATTGATTAACTAATGCACCAACTTGTGCTGTAGGTATTGGCTACATGTCTATCCTTAATTATAGCATGCAACGGCCTTCATTTAATCTTCTTATCTCAATGGTCGCATGCACACATAAGTCTGCTACTTTTGGGCATTAATTATGCCCTGGTCAATGTGTAAATCTCTAAATGTACAGTCTTTCACGGACGTAGGGAGTAGGTTGAGCACTTGAGCGTGAGCGTGTGTGTTGCGTCGTGTGCTGTGTGCCGCATGGGTGCGTGAGTGTTGCGTGTGTCCATGTGTACGTGTGAGTGTTGCGTGTGTCCATGTGTACGTGTGAGTGTTGCATGTTGCATGCATGCATGCATGCATGCATGGGGCTTACTCCCTCCCATTGACATGTTCATATTTCAATCTTCCTCTGTTCCCTCCATATGGTGATACTCCCTCTGTTCCCAAATAGTACGAAGTAAAAGCCTCCCTCTATTCCCAAATACGGAGTATTTGTCTTTCTACAGATTTCAACAAGTGACTAGGTACGGAGCAAAATGAGTGAAGTGAGCATAGAGGCATAGGGATACTGTAGAAAGGAAGTCCTCACGATCCATTTATTCCCCATCTCGGTCAGAGAGAACTATTCAACTAGTCTCTTCTTCTTCCTCCTCTCTTCCCCATCGTCGGCCGCACACCATTTACCCCCGCTCACTGCTCGCCCGCCCGTGCCATCTTCCTTGGTAGCTCGCGCGTACCATATCCCCCCGCTCTGTAACGACCCGACCCAAAATCGGTCAAGTCTCTGTGTAGCTGTACCATCCCAAGATCATGCTGGCACACACAGTACATTGATGAAAAAAATTCAAAGTTCAATCACACCTGAATTTATTACACGGTTCTCATACCGAGTCTTTATTACATCATAATAAATCCTGCCGAAGGCCAACTCATGAGAAATAAAAAAAATAAGCTGCGAAAGCGTAGACGAATAGCGAGTCCATCCGACTCCATAGGGCAATCGCCAAGCGTAGATCGTAGCCTCACTCCTGGTCGGAAAACTCCTCTGCAACATGAGACATTCCAGCCGTGTAGGTCAGCATTTAGAATATGTCGGCAAGTCATAGGGAGAACAACAATCATAAAACTAACACTATATGAAATTTGGCTATGGGGCTCTAAGTTTTAGGTTTTTGCGAAAAAGCCAGTTTTTCCCTACAGCAAAGGACTTGCTTACAATTACTACAAAATGTTGGTAGTTATTGAGATGGTTCCGCCAACCAATGTCTCATTCCCAATTATTAATTTAACCCCTCAATTAATTTATTTGTTCGGTGTTGAGATTTCCGAAATACTCCAGTTTCCAGAGGCTCATTTGTCCGTAACCGGGGACACGGCTAATCGATTAGGTTGTTACTTTGCAGAGTCTTGTGCACTTTACCCGCAAGAATGGTTCCCTCCTTTATGTCCTCACACTGCCTGGTGTTTCAAGATGGGATGAACGAAACAGGGTCTTCCGTAGAGTTTCTCTGAGCACTGCCGGTACCCATCCATGTCCTACCGTTCTTCTACATCTGCTGGCACCGTCCGTCCAGAGTCATGCCTAAGGTCAACCCAGCCAGAGCCCATAAAGACTTGCGGCTGCACAAGTAAGCTTCTAGTCAAGGGGTATCCATCCATCTCTTCGTGGCTGGGTGAAGCTTTCCGCAAGATGTCATGGCGCTTCTCCGTGCATCCCGGCCATCCACTGGTTTCTCCAGGGTGCCCGTCAACCGTCCTCCACCCAGTAGTGAATTAGAAGTCCATCTTGATCTTGAAGTCATGGGGTTGTCATCATCTTGACTCTCACATCTCCCTTATGAATCTCTCAACCAACCCCGTCTACGAGCATAGCAAGGTAAACTACATCGTCCCGGGCAATAGTAGCAAGGGGAGTTGGGTTCATCCTACCTCATGATACTACTCAAGACATAACTTCAAATTCTCCTACTGCATGCATGGTGGGGAGGAACAATTCTAATGCAACAAAATCATAGGTATTGTAAAACATGATCAAATGACTTGCCTGGCTGACGGTCTTCAAACGCTAGTGACTCCAGATAGCAAGCTTCGCACTCCGGAAATTCTATCGAGTCAAACAATAGCACAAATAAGTATTTCACTAATAACATATCAGCAAGCTAAAGGAAAACACACAAGCACTCAAACCAAAATCAAAGAAAACTTGAGGAAAACAAAATCAAGGTTTTCATCACATCAAGCAACAATAAAGAAATAGTTTTAACCTACTAACACTTTTCTTAACAGATCCAAAACAATGGTTTTGCTAACTAACATAAAGGAAAACAACATACAAACTAGGTGCAAAAAGAATCAAATCAAAATCTGTTATAGAACTCCTGTTATACCTAAAACAAAACTAATAAGAAAATAAAATAAAACTTTTTATTTTGCTATAAATAAATGTTCACCCTTTGTAACTACAGAAACTAATCTAAAATAAGCTATAGCAGGGGTAAATTAAAATTCTATAATAGCTAGAACAACAGGAAGTGGCAGCAAGCTAAAAAAACTAGAAAAGCTTGATTTGACTAAAACTAATTCTAATATAATTCTACAAATACCCAACAAGTTCCTACTGCTAGGATAGGTCAAAACTAAGCAGTGGCAAAAAGAATCACCTAAAAATAATAATCCTATCTCAATTTATAGCAGAATTACTAATCTGACTAAAACTAATATAAAACTATTTTTATAAACTTAAACATGGCCGAATCTAATTTCTACAGTATTTACAAGAAATTTGTAATCTAACAAAAAAAGAATCAACTAAAAATAATAAATATCCTAAAAGATACATATTTTACAAGAACAAAACTAATCGGTTTTAAAAACAGAAACAAAGAATAAAACTAAAACAACTAGGGTGCTAACGGGCCGAAATAGTGAGTGCTCTAAAATTATCTAACGCGCGGGCGATCAATAGGTCACTGTGTCCATGGGCTAACAGAAAAAAAAACCGATCGGTTTTGTAACACCCCGGATGTAACTTCCCAATTTGTACTCCAACTCTTGCCGTTTTCGGCGTTAAGTTATTTTATTTTCTCAGGTTCGGGTCTTTGTCTCCGTGTGTTGTTGTCGTTGTCATGCATCTCATATCATGTCATCATGTGCATTGCATTTGCATACGTGTTCGTCTCATGCATTCGAGCATTTTCCCCGTTGTCCGTTTTGCATTCCGGCGCTTCGTTCTCCTCCGGTGGTCATTTCTACCTTTCTTTCGTGTGTGGGGATTAAACATTTCCGTATTGGACCGAGACTTGCCAAGCGGCCTTGGTTTACTACTGGTAGAGCACCTGTCAAGTTTCGTATCATTTGGACTTCGTTTGATACTCCAACGGTTAACCGAGGGACCGAAAAGGCCTTGTGTGTGTTGCAGCCCAACACCCCTCCAATTTGGCCCAAAACCCACCTAACTCTGCTCCATCATCTAGAGCGTTCGATCACGATCGCGTGGCCGAAAACCGCACCTCATTTGGACTCTCCTAGCTCCCTCTATGCCTATAAATATGTCCCCCTCGAAATATCCCGGATCCCCACTCCCCGAAACCCTAAAAATCGCCCCCGCACCGGCCGGACACGTCCGAATCCGGCCGGACGCGTCCGCTCCGCTGCCCGCAGCCACTCCGAAGCCGCCACGTGGCACCCGCCACCTCGCCGCCGCCCGGGGAGCCCGGAGCCGGCCCCCGCGGCCCGAGCCGCCCGTGCCGCCTCCTTCCACGCCGCGCCGCCACCTCCCTCGCCTCCGACGCCGCGTCGCCGCCTGCTCCGCCCCACCGCCGCCTCCGCACCATCGCCGCCCAGCCGTCCGCCCCGCCGTCCCGACCCCGCCGCCTCGCCGCCCCGAGCCGCCGCCTCGCGCACCGCCGCCGGAGCTCGCCAGCGTCGCCCCCAAGCTCCGGCCCGACCCCTCCCTCTTCTCCGGCGACGAACTCCGGCGAGGGACCCGGCCGACCTCATTTTGCGTGCAGATCTGAGATCCGTGAACAGTAACCCTAGAGGTTGTTTTTTTCTAAGTCCCTGATATTTTCAGTCTAAGTGCTCATGTTCATGGCTCCGTAACTTTGCATGCGTAGCTCTGATTCATGCATATAGCATATCAAAATATTCATCTCAGAGACTACATCATTTCATTCCATTGCATCATTTTCATTTGAGTTCATCTTGATGCCCGAAATGCTGTTAGAAGAGGGCTATTTGAGTTAATTGTCAGATCTGCTACTCCGTTTAGGTTTTTGTCATTTTTGCCATGATTAATGTGTGCATGCTATGCCCTGATGCTCTACATGTGTTTGGTTAAGGGTTTGATCATCTTTCCAGAGGTGCAACCCATATATTTTTGTGATGTGTGTGGTGACTTGTGCAAGCTTGCAAAGTGGTGCACTTGCTAATTCTGTTTTCAGGGACTTAGCAATTCCACTAAGTCCTGGGTCTGTTTATCTCATGATGCCATATGTTCTTGTTGTTTCCTAGTGATCCGTGCCACTTTTGAGGATGATCAGTAAGGATGTTTTGTTAATCTTGTAGTGCTCTATCCATCCATGTCTTTGTTTGCAATTATGGAGCATACTAGCTTGAGTCAATCGAGCTCTACTTTTGCTACTTTGTGAATCTGGGAAGATTGTCAACTTGTTTGCAATTTTGCCGATGATGTTGTAGTTGATCCGTGCATCCTATGCTATTGTTCTTGCCATGTCTAGCTTGAATTTTGTGCCTTCTTAATGGGTGTATGCTTGTCTTTCCATGACTTGCACTGTAGTGAGTGCATCGAGCTTGTAAACATGCCTACTTGAGTTATATTTCAGCATGTGTCAGTTTTTCAGTCTGAAAACTGATTATGTTTTTGCTATGTTCACATGCTTGCATTTATATTTTCTGGTCCCTTTTGGATCAAGGTCACTAAGGGACTTTTGTTAAGCTCTTTGAGTAGCTCCATGCCATGCTTTACTTTTCCATGATCAGGTCCTGTAGCATGTAGTTTTGTTGCTCCGAAGTGGGCTACCTGATCTGAAATTCCAGACAAGTGTTAATTTCACTAAGTCTGAGATCTGTTTGTCATATGCATTTTTGCCATGCTTGTTTGAACCTGTTAATGGATGAATTGGCCGTAGCTCAGTGCTATACTTTTGTTAAGCATCTTGTGTGCATCCCTGCCATGTATTTTGTTGTCATGTTTGGTTGCTGTAGCATGTTCATCTCATTGCATTTAGTTGGCTACTTGCTGTAAATCGCAGACCGGTGTCATATTTGAATCGCTTGCCATTTCCAAACCGTAACTCCGATTCCGGCGTTGTTTATATCGTTTTCAAGTGATTTCGTCTCATCTTTCCAGTGGCACACTTGGATTTCCAAGTTGAGGCCAGGTTCATGCATTTCCTATCATATCTTGCATTTTGCATCCCGCATCGCATGCCGCATAGCATATCATCTTTGCATTGTGTTGTTTGAGTTTGCATGTGGTTGATTGTGCCCTTGTTGATTGTTTTTATTGTTTGGGTAGAGCCGGGAGACGAGTTCGCTAACGAGGAGCCCATTGAGTTTGCTTTCAAGGATCCAGTCAACTCTGACAACTGTGCAGGCAAGATGATCATACCCTCGAAATCACTACTATCTTTGCTATGCTAGTTTGCTCGCCCTTTTGCTATGCCATTGCTACGATGCCTACCACTTGCTTTCAAGCCTCCAAAATTGCCATGTCAAACCTCTAACCCACCATTGTCCTAGCAAACCGTTGATTGGCTATGTTACCGCTTTGCTCAGCCCCTCTTATAGCGTTGCTAGTTGCAGGTGAAGATTGAAGGCCGTTCCTTGTTGGAACATTTATTTACTTGTTGGGATATCATTATATTATCTTGTTATTTTAATGGATCTATATACTTGGTAAAGGGTGGAAGGCCCGGCCTCTCGCCTAGTGTTTTGTTCCACTCTTGCCGCCCTAGTTTCCGTCATGTCGGTGTTATGTTCCCAGATTTTGCGTTCCTTACGCGGTTGGGTTATAATGGGAACCCCTTGATAGTTCACCTTGATTAAAGCTTTTTCAGCAATTCCCAACCTTGGTTTTACCATTCGCCACCTAGCCTTTTTTCCCTTGGGTTACCGGAGCCCAAGGGTCATCTTATTTTAACCCCCCCGGGCCAGTGCTCCCTCTGAGTGTTGGTTCGGACCGGGCAGCCTGCGGGGCCACCTCGGGGAAACTCAAGGGTTGGTTTTACTTGTAGCTTGACCTATCTGAGTGTGCTGAGAACGAGATATGTGCAGCTCCTATCGGGATTTGTCGGCACATTCGGGCGGTGTTGCTGGTCTTGTTTTAACCTATCGAAGTGTCTTGAGTAACCGAGATACCGAGTATGATCGGAACGTCTTGGGAGGAGGTCTATTCCTTCGTTGACCATGAGAGCTTGTCAGGGGCTAAGTTGGGACTCCCCTGCAGGGATTGGACTTCCGAAAGCCGTGCTCGTGGTTATGGGCAGATGGGAATTTGTTAATGTCCGGTTGTAGATAACTTGAACCTTAACTTAACTAAAATGAATCAACCGAGTGTGTTACCGTGATGGCCTCTTCTCGGCAGAGTCCGGGAAGTGGACACGGTGTTGGAATAATGTTTGCGTTGGTTGCTCTCTAGTTTCTCGCTCGTGCTTTGCCTCCTCTTCTCGCTCTCTTTTGTGAATAAGTTAGCCACCATACTTGCTAGTCGCTTGCTGCAGCTCCACATATTTTTACCCTGTCATACCTTTAAGCTTAAATAGTCTTGATCACGAGGGTGCGAGATTGCTGAGTCCCTGTGGCTCACAGATTACTATTACACCAGATGCAGGGCCTGATGATTCCGCTCCAGGAGATGCGTATGAGCTCAAGTGGGAGTTCGACGAAGACTCTCAACGATACTATGTTTCCTTTCCCGATGATCAGCAGTAGTGCCCAGTTGGGGGTGATTGGGACCGTGTCACATGTTGGGTTCTCTTTTATTTTGGCGCCGTAGTCGGGCCATGAGTGTTTGGATGATGTAATGTTATTTATGTACTTGATTGACGTGGCGAGTGTAAGACAACTATGTTATCTCCCCTTTCATTATTATATTACATGGGACGTTGTAAAGATTGCCTAACTTGCGACATATGCCTTCAATGCGATTATGCCTCTAAGTCGTGCCCCGACACGTGGGAGATATAGTCGCATCGAGGGTGTTATAAGTTGGTAATCAGAGCCTTCCCCGACCTTAGGAGCCCCATTGCTTGATCGTTTTAGCAGCCGAGTTGTGTCTAGAAAAATGTTTTGAGTCATTTAGGAATTATATATCGGAGAGTTTATGAATTCCTTTTACTTCCCAGTCTCCTCATCGCTCTGGTAAGGCATCCTGACGTAGAGTTTTGACTCTTCTCTTCTCAAATTTCACTAATTTTTTTAGGATCACGCGGGTATCTTGGAATCGTTCCGATGGTTTTATGATGAGAACATTGTCTTGGTGCCTCCTGTCAGGGGTTTTGTGGAAGTGTCCCGGGGAGTTGAGCTCTAAGGTGTTGTCATCATAATTCTATCGTTGCAGTTCTGGAATACCTGAGTTTAGTACGCCGACATCGAAAATCTCTTTTATGCAGTTCATTGGTGAGATAACCTCGATGCCACCCAGTACTGGGGCGGGAGTTCGGGAGTATCGCCATAACTTGTATAACGGATGCTTTTCGAAGGTTGAGGTAGATGGTTTTCGAAGGTTTCTTGGTTATGTGTTCAAGGATGGATATAGCTGGATGTAGGAATTGCTAGTTTGGGTGAGATATTATGCTTCCCCTGTATCCCCAACACCCGATTGCATAACCGAAAAGGTTCGGGAGTTTCATAGGTGGGAATTCTAGTAGCTCTAGTTCTTCTTCCACGGATATTGGTTTGAGATTGGGATTTCTTACCGATTATTCGTTCTTGATCCGTACCTTGTTGATTTATTTCTCTACCTTAATTCTATGTGGCTTCTCAATTTATGGATATGTGACCATTTCAAGAGGAATGCATTTGTTCATTTTGTTCGGATGTGAAGACTATATGTTGCAATTTTCATTCCGTTGGATTCAGCTTCAATATTTGTCTATCAATATGCTAATGGTGGTCAACCTCTTCAGGATGGCTCCACCAACGCACACGACTCCGAATCCTGATCCGCCACCACCTCCACCTCCTTCGGAGGCATGGCGAGCAGTGATGGCCGTAACCAATGCAAACACACAGTTGATCATGCAAATTCTCCAAGAGCGCAATCAAGGTAACCAAGGGAATCAAGGCAGCAATCAGAATCACTTTGCTACACTCAACCAGTTCCTTGCTAACGGGCCAAAGACTTTCAGCAATTGTGTTGAGGCAACTGATGCTGACGATTGGCTTGTGGATCTGTGCAAGCATTTCGAGTGCAGTAACGTCAGGCCTGAGGATTTTGTCAAGTTCTCTTCCTTCCAACTCAAAGATCAAGCTGCAGAATGGTTCCAACAGTACAAGGACTCCAGAGGTGGACGTGTTATCACTTGGGATGATTTCCGTTGAGATTTCCGAGCTCATCATATTCCCCAGAGCGTGGTTGAAAGCAAGCGT